>NW_015643640.1:599973-631704 GCF_001515625.1 Sinocyclocheilus rhinocerous | reverse complement strand
ATGTTACATTGTCATTCAGTGTAACACAATATTTATGTAAAAATTCAAACAACATGTTTATTCTGACGTGTACATATTAAAATATATAAAAGAAGAAGAGTGAGCATATAACATTTTATTGGGTTTTAAATGAGTAAAAAATTATTACTGACAAATGGGCAAAACCCAGGATAGTGGCAAATTTAAAACTAATTAGTATTTGGGGTGAAAGTAATTAGTTTTTTAATATGTCATAAATTGATTTTTGTTGTAAATATGTCTGACAAGATTGTTACACTATGACTTTTTAGTGGGTGTCTTCTGTAAGTCAGTGGAAAATGTATGATATTTATTTTTTGCTCCGAAAAACAAAAACAAAAATACAATTACATGAAACAGAAAACTTTTTAATTATTGTTTTTCCAACAACAACAATTTAAAGCAGTATTGTTTTTATGCTTAAACCCTTTTTCGTCTTTGACCCATTTATTTTTATGGAAATTACATTTTATTAATAATATAAACAATAAGTAAGTTTTATAAATATGTAATTTTTTCATTTGTGTAAATTTTGCTTCAACATTTATTTATTTTGTATAATTTATTCCATTTGTTTCTCATCAAAATTTTATGTTGCACATTTTTTCTCTTCTGTGAATAACAGGGTCATCTTTAAGCTGCTTGCATCCAAAAGTGAAGGGATTCGTGTGCAGGCACTCAAAGTCTTGGGCTACTTTCTCAAATATTTGTCACCAAAGTGAGTTACTTATGTATTATTTGGAATTTAGGCTGTAATAATACTGTTAATCATATAACATGTTAACCTTGTTTTTAATATGTGATTCCTATGCATGATTATTTTACTAAATGATTCAGTAGTGGATGGTCTAGCTATAAATATTTAGCAGAAATAAGCTCTCAGCATGCCATCAAGGATTTTTTTTTTCTGAAAATGAACAGTTTAAAATAAGCGACTAGGTCTTTTCCCAGAGGGAATTCAGCTGGGTTATTTTGATAACAAATTACCCTCACTCCACTGTTAATTCATGCAGCATGGAAATATTTATGCACTAATGCAGTCAAAGTCTGTAATCGTGTGCGAGTATTTTTCCAAATGCAGTTTCTGTAGTGTTTGATTGATAAAGCTCACTTTCATTTATAATCCCATTTGCTTGTGAATTTCCCCCAGAAGGATTCTGACCGCCAAGTGTTTTTTAAAATAGATGCAGCTTCATTCCGTGACTATGAAGATATTTTTCAGAAGCTCTGGGCTGCAGTTATGCCCTGTCGGGGTGAAGTAGATCATAGAGTGGGTTTGGTGCTGATGTTTTGGATGCCATGTGTTTTAGGACAAAGTCAGAGGTGATGCTGGCTCACGGTCTGTTCTCTCTGCTGACTGAACGATTGATGCTCCACTCGAACCAGTTCACAGTCACAACATACAACGTGCTCTTTGAGGTCAGTCTCTTACATTGATACCATGCTTTTAATGTCTGCTTATAGCACTTTGTTTTTGACTATAATATTGTGCAAACGTCAGCAAAATGTTACATTAGGTGAAAGTGCACGCTTTGGACATGCTTGACTGTGGTGCTTATGCCAGACAAGCAAATCTGGCCTGCTTCGTAAAGAGAGTTTCCCCTCTCTTTTGTGGTCTCTATCCATAAAAAGTGTCAATAAAAAGTGAAAAAACTCTCTATCTACTCTAGGGATGTGCCACAATATCGTGCATATTCATTACCGTGATACATCGCATTACCGAATACCGGCACAAGTCTAATCTACTCTATCTCTATCTAAAACTCTATCTACTTTGATTTAGGTGGTTTACGTTCTCTCATGGATTATCTTTTTGTTTCTTTCTTTTTTATTTTATTTATTTATTTTTGTTCATGTTGTTTATATTTTTTATTTGCACAAACTCTATATTGGCGAATGTATTGCACCAAAAAGATTATGCTGAAATCCTGATTAAAAAATGTTTTTGCCAGTTGTCCCTGGATTATGATTGTTGTGAAATGTTTCAAAGTTCAGGTCATGCTATTTTTGTGTCTTTCATGATTGATCATTGCTAATCTGGATTTTGGTGCTGTGTGTCAGTGACTAACCAGAGCTGATATGTAATTTTCTCCAGATTCTTACGGAGCAGATCTGTACTCAGGTCATTCACAAACAGCACCCAGACCCTGACTCCACTGTGAAGATTCAAAACCCACGTAAGTTATATGAAACGCAGTGCCTTCGCCTGTAACACCGGTGATTAAATGTGCATATACACACTTCATTTAATAGCTGTTAATAGATTAAAAAAATACATTTTTTAACTAATAATACTAATTTTAACGTAATTCAAATTTTTTTTTCTATTAAGTTTTTTTGTAACTTTACCTTATTAATATTAACAATGATGATTAACAGTGAATTCTTATTGCTAAAAGGCTGTAAGTGGAAACTTCACGTTTATCTAGACTAAGTTCTTTTTGTGCTGCAGGTTTACCTGCCTTTCTCAGAAAAATCTCAAATTTAAAATGTTATGCCAACGCATTTTATACCACCTCTCGTGTGTATGGAAAATGTCTTTACATGAGAGTCGGCAAGATCACAAGCAAAGCCTGCCTCCTATTGTAAAATAGTGGTTGACTGATATAGTTTTTTTGACAGCTGATGCCGATGCCAATATCTTGGAACGCAGGGTGGCCGATAGTCGATATGAAGCCAATATAATTTTTTTTTTTTTTACATTTTAATTAATATTTAAGAAATTTGAAATCATTTGAAAATGGATTAAAAAATAAATGTGTAAAATAAACATATTTATACTTTAGATGACAAAGTATTTTTCACAAATAAACAAATATTTAATGAAAATATAATTAAAAAGGAAGTAAACACTTTAACCAACAGGGCACTCAGTATTCTGGGAAGTTTGTGTGCATTGGGAATCATATTTTTCAAATAAAGCCAGGGTAACACTCATTTTACATACAGCACACAGTGAAAATGACATGAATATGACAGTGGGCAAATGCATAAAGCGCAGCATAATTTGAAACCACGAGTTTAAAGTTTAAAGCATTCAATTCGCACAGACCGACCGTCACGCAGAGAACACGCGATCATGCAGGCCACATGCACACTTCACAAGATCTCACAGCTGGATTTGACTAAGTTTGCAAGGTTTGTGAAATTAAATGTTCAGTATTCATTCAAAGATTTGTTTAAAAAATTAAATTTTCATTAGCCATTCAAAGATTTGTTTAAATGATGTAAATGCGTATTTGCTGAATGCTGACGGCAAGCGAGAAAGTATTATAATGTTTGCCTTTGTATTACTAATAATATAAAAGCAATCGTTATAATACTTTTTGTATACATTTTAATTCCTTTGTTTAACCGTTCTATCTGATTATTAGACAGACTTCTATCCGTATTAGACAGAACTGTTAACAATGACAGTAAACGAGGGAGAATGTGAGTGCTGTGTGCTCAGGTGCTGCCGTTCTCAGCGGCGTCAAAATAAAAGTCCCGCCTTGAACACATCGGCCAAACAAAAAAACTTATCGGCCGATGCCGATATTTGAAAAATATCGGCTTTGGCTATATATCGGTCGACCACTATTGTAAAATGGCTTAACTCCGCTTATTTTTACTCATGATTTACAATAATATTGTTAAGCCAGTCTAATTTCATATTGCTGTGGCTGCAGCGGTGCAAATCAAACAGCCACCGGCATTTTCTTGCGTCTAATGGTGAAGAATACAGTTACCTCAGACAAATGAAGCTCATTTGATGGTCACGAATACTCGGATGATAAACACATTAAAAAGTAATTAACTTCCCACTGTAGCACTGAGTTTTTTTTTTTTTTTTGCTGCATCGGTTTCTGAATATTAGATGGCTGAATCGTCTCTTATAACAAGATGCCTTTCTTTCCAGCCTCAGTTTATGCTCAATTTAGCATGTGTCTCCTTTAAATCCAGTACAGGATTTGGCAGCAATCAGATACTCTGGTTTTAATGTAAAAAGTGAAACTAATATTGTATACCGATCCATATTGGACCTTTCCCTAATGAAGCTTAATTCTGAGGTACTGCAGGCAGCTGATTATAGCTGTATTTACATGGAGATGTGACCATGTACACAAACCACTTGCCAGTCAGAAGAATGACAGTGAATCACAGATCCTGGATCGGTTCTAGAGCGTTCTCATATATGATCAGAGAGTGAGCACAGCAGAGTTTCAGCTTTCTTCTGTGTCTCCTTGATTTGATCTGTGTTGAAGCCTCTAAATGGCTCTGATTGCAGTCTTTAGCCATGTCAGACCCAATCAAACAAACTGAGGAAGCAAAAGTTTCTTTTAAATTAAACTCCGGGACAAACCAGGACCAAATGGTGATTGGAGAGCGAAAAAAACAGAAAAGTGCAGAGATACATGCAAAGGTAATTTTCTACTGGTAAGGTTCAGTGACTCTAATTTGAGTGAGTAAGGCGTAGAAACAACACAATTCTGCTGGAACGAGTGAGAGCATTGGTTACAGATGCTGTCGTGCTCTAAACTCCCTGTGACGGCTGAAACTTGAGCTGCTCTTCTCAACCTAATGCATGCTGACATTGTCTAGATAATTCATCTAAACAACCAATCTTTCCAGTTTAAGCTAACGCTCTGTTCCAGGAAGCCACGACTGTAGCTGCAGAGTTTAGACAATACTGACCTTATGATGTGGAGTACATTTTTACTCCCTCCACATTATATGCAAGTTATTTCCTCACTATAGGCAAGTGTTGGGGGAAAAAATTAAATGTATCCGTTTTATTAGAAAGTGCAATTTTCTTTCTCCTTGCTGTTTCATAAATTATTTTTAAATATATACATTTACACTACTATTCAAAGTTTGGGGCTGGTTAGAATTTTTTTGTTTCATTTTGAAGGTCTCTTATGCTTACCAGGGTTTCATTTATTTGATGAAAAATACAGTAAAAACTAATTAAGATAACTTTATAAATGTTTAAAAAATAATTAATAGCAAAGCTGAATTTTCAGCATCATTACTCCAGTCTTCAGTGTCACATGAACTTATGATGCTGATTTTGGTGGTCAAGAAACATTTGTTTCATTATTATCAATATTGAAATACTTAATATATTTGTGAAAATCACGATGCAATTTTTTCAGGATTCTTTGATGAATAGAAAGTTCTATTTATAGAAACAGAAACATTACATTTGTAGCATAATAAATGTCTTCACTTTTCAAAATGTCTGCATTCTTGCTAAATAAAAGTAATAATAATAATAAAAAATCTTACTGACCCCAAACCTGGCAGTGTACATATATAAATTTTATTTTAAAATATGCTATAACTGTTTGTGCATCTGTTAAACAAATAATGTTTGAATATGTTGTTTACTAAAAAAAATCTTTATCCTATACTATAGTGTATAAAAAGATAAACTTGAGTGACGACTGTCCTTTTAATGCATCATAAGCTTTTTAAATACGAAGCAGTCAGATACTGTGTGAAGCGGTGCTGTTCATTCATGGGCGTTAAACGCAGATATTTTGTTCCATCAGAGATCCTAAAAGTGATAGCTGCTCTCTTAAAGAACGCTCCTCCAGGAACAGAAACCATGGAAGCACGGCGTATCTTCCTCTCAGACATGATCAAACTCTTCAACAACAGCCGGGAGAACCGCAGGTGAGGACACAGACACACACACACACACACACAAACACACACACACACACACACAGAGTCCAGTGCCAGATCTTCATCATGCTCGTCATCAGTAGTATTTTCTCTGAAATGAGTACTGTTCTTTTACAAACTTGTTCTTTTCTGTAGGAGTCTGTTGCAATGCTCGGTGTGGCAGGAGTGGATGCTGTCTCTGTGCTTTATAAACCCCAAGAACAGCGAGGAGCAGAAGATCACAGAGATGGTGTACGCCATCTTTCGCATCCTCCTTTATCACGCCATTAAGTATGAATGGGGCGGCTGGCGCGTGTGGGTGGACACACTCTCCATCACGCACTCCAAGGTCAGGACCCAAACGCACACACAAAACAACACACGGATGGATGGATGTAGTAAATGTATATGTTACTTGCAGTCATGAATATTTACATGAATTTACAAAACTTGGTGCATACAACACAGGAAAGGATATATGCCTGTAAAATGTTTAAAATGTAAATTATTATTACTGTTATTATTATTATTATTATTATAACCAAACAGCAGCTAATAGTAACAAATGAACATGCATATATGTGACCCATACCCCAGCGACTTAAGACTGCTTTTGTGCTCCAGGGTCACATATTTGTTTTTCAAATTTCATATGCACTACTTTTTAAAAAATGTTTTTGTAGGAAGTCTCTTATGCTCTCACCCAGGCTGTGTTTATTTAATAAACTAAAATACAGGAAAAAAGTAATATTGTGAAGTATTTATAAAAATTTTAAAGAACCGTTTTCTATTTTAATATATTTTAAAATGTAATTTATTCCTACGATGGCAAAGCTGATTTTTAGCAGCCATTACACCGTTACATTTCAGAAATCATTCTGATATTTGGTGCTCTAATATTTGGTGTTCTGGTAACATTTCTTATTAGTATCAATGTGGAAATCAGTTATTCTGCTTAATATTTTTGTGGAAACTGTGCTACATTTTTTTCCAGGATTCATTGATGAGTAGAAAAAAACAGCATTTATTTGAAATTGATTTTTTTTGTAACAAAGTAAAAGTCTTTGCTGTGTAGTTTGATCAATTTAAAGCATCTTTATGGAATAGTACTATTAATTACTTTCATTAAAAAGCTTGCTGACTGCAAACTTTTAAATAGTGTATAAATTTGAACAAATAGCATGCTATATAATATAACAAAAATATTTTAATATAAAAGTAGATATTATAGTGTTGGTTGCTGGTTGCTAGTGTAAGTTTCATAAGACATATGTGCTGACATTAAATAGGAACAAAATATGACTTTGCCTCCTTGTGTCAAAAGTCATGCCACTGATGTAAACCTATTATTTTTCTCTCTCTAGTGTCTCCGTCCATCACTATGTCTCTCTTCCTTTCTTTAACACTGACTGCACTCTTTTAGTTGGTTTTCCCTCCTGTGCTCAGCCTCTCTGCGTCAGCTGTAATCCACTGGATTCTCACTGCAGAAACATGACTGTTATTACGCTCCATAATCAACTAGACTTCTCAGATTAGAATCTGTATTTCCCTCCACTGCCAAACCCTCTGTTCATACTTTTATTTACAGATTGAATTGCCTCTTTAATGTATTTGAGAGCTCTCAGTTTTCTAGCTTCAGAAATGTCTATTTTAAGATGCTCTATTGATATTGTGATATGGACATGGTTCCAAGAGTAGTGAAGTCATTTGGTGTCAGCCTCTGGCTCTCCTGGCATTGCTCTACTCTGCTTGAGTTCTTGTCACTGGCCACTTGGGGGCGCAGCTGTGCTATGCAGTGAGATGTGTAGAAACGGGGATACGTGTAGTGCTCAGTGTGCTCATTCATCAGCATATGCAGCCTTATTACAGCCTGAGATTGACTTCAAGTGGGTTATTTCTGTTACTAGTGTCACCAAATGGAATTGTAAAAATAATGGTTTTCAAACAGGTTTCCCATTGGTTGGACTAACAGCTTCCACAGACCTATGCCATTGACTAAGCCAGTGTTGCTACTGTATGTCAAGCTGGTCAGGATGCTCAAATAAACGTCTTGAAATGTCTTGATAGCACTACAGTGATTAAGGGAATTTTCAGGAAAATCAATATAAATTATACAAAATAAATCATTACTCAGAGATGGCCAAACCAGGGCCCGTGAGTCAAAATAGATTTGTGGCGACCTTTGATTTGGCCTGGCCATGTAATTTCTCGTAATAAGTGAGAATATTGAAAATATAAGTGAATTTTATTTCAAAATATATACATTTTTATATAATATAGTTGGATGCTATGCAACATTTACTCTCAGTCTGCGACCCATAATCAAGTTTGAATTTTGGCCCTTCATAGTAAAAAAGTTTTGCCATATCTGCTACAAATGGTTTACTGACAGTCTCTATGTCAGTGTTATGATGTTAATCTCATAATTGAGATTTTTTTACAAAGACAACTTACACACTTCAACTTTAAATATGTGTTTGCTGACGGGGCGTTGTGTTTAATCTTTCCCTGGGGTTGGTCTGTTTTGCATGAGCAGTTCATTCTCTGCTTTCATTATAAAACACCATTAGGCCTTTAGTTCCTTGGATCTGCATTAGGCGTTTAGTTATCCCACTAAATGTTTGCAGCTTGTGTCATCATAAACTGAATGAAGTGAATGAGTTGTGAAGCCCAGTGTAACTCACTAGACTTGAAGCTCCATTCATTTGCATTCATAGACATGTCACTGCTGGAGACCTGACTGACGCAAACCCATGCAAAGAAATTTTGTCTTCTGCCACACATCAATTTCAAGTTTGGTGAACTCTGACCTGTGAATTCACATAGCACAAAAATATTTGACCAACGAAGGATCCAAATGCCATGGATTGACCTCTTGAAGTCATGCACTTAAGGCAAGACACCCCACGTGAAAAAAGAGAAAGAAACACACACACACACACACACACACACACACACACACACACTAAAACTTATTATATAGTGTGGCTTATACTTTCAATTATATTTCATAAAGAATGTGTATTGTGCAAACGGGTTGCATTGTAATTAGTCTTAAATTGCTCATAATTGATTTGGTAATATATTTTGCATTTTACCACTCTCATGTATTTGTAATTCATTAATTTCATATCAGAAATTCCTAAAAATGAAACAAACAGGTTCATTTACATCTATGTTTATTCATTTTCAGCCGTTTTATCCATAATGACTTACAAATGAGAATAATACCAGCAGAAGTGATTAATTCAAGGGGTGAAGAAGTTGTGCTACCGAACTTAATTCAGAAGTATGCTAAAATGCATTTAAGAAAAAAAATTATAATGATGATAGGTACTAATAGTAATATGTAAAAAAATTACCTTAAAAAAAACATCATAAAATAAAAAAAATTCTCATTCACCCACAGTTAATTGTCACATTATGTTATACACAATAAAATAAAACATAATCTCTGGGTGGACTGAGCAGCATTAAAGTATTGCAGCGTGCTTTGCTCTCACTCTTTTTCATGCAGACATGTTATATTTGAGTGTGCTTGCGTTCCTTAAGTAGCTCACTGCTGAGCAAGTGCACACAAATTGATCATTCCCCTTCCTATGGGTCAAGCCTGTAATTGCTTTTTTGCGCTATAATTGCACAAGATTAATGCAGGTAAGGTCGTGTTCTGTTTACAGCGTCTCTGCTCTGATCTAAAAACAGAAAAGTGGGTCGTGCGTATGAATGGGAAAGGTACAGCAGTGCAGAGCTAGAGAGATACATGCATCTGCTGAGGAAAAAAAAATGCTAAAGAAACTCAATTGCAATTTTATTGTCCGGCGTGATAGATTTCCTGCCAACTCTGGAGTAGGAGAGCTGTTTGTCACTGTAGCTCTCCCTTTCAGCTGCAGGGGCTGGCTGACTCTGTGTGTGTGTGTGTGTGTGTTTGTGTGTGTGGAATAGAAAGTGAGTGTAGTGTACATAGAGAGTGTATGTTTTGTACAGTATATGTGAATGCTATGTGTGGTTTTTAGGTTGTAGTATACAAGGTCTCCAGATCCCCATTTTTGAACACATTTAATATTCATCTAAAATGGCCTTGGCAATCATTAGAACAAGTCCTCATAAATTCAACCAGCCTTTTGGGAACCCCCTGGTAAATAAATACATGCTCTTGGGCAGACATACATTTAGACTAGCATGCAAAGCTTTTTTTTCACTATTCAGTTGTTTTTCCAGCTCACTAGAACGCTGTCTGTCAAAATATTGAGTAAATTTATTATTATAATATAAGTATGAAATATTTCTTAAATACATAATTTTGTATTGAGTTCATTACTAGAGGTCGACCGATGTATCGGTTTTGCCGATTAATCGGCACCGATAGTTGATTGCTGGAACTATCGTTTATCGTCAAAAATCCATAGCAAAATCCACTATCGGTCGACCTCTATTCATTACTATGATTGCAGTTCATTACAGTTCATTACTCAATATGTGTGTGTGCATATATATGTATGTTTTATTTTATGTGTCTCAGTATTTTTAAATCTATGGAATCTGACGAAAATCTATATAACAACAATATACGATTTTAATTTGAGCAAGTGTGCCGTTATCTGATTGTTGCTTGATTGTGTTTTACTGGGCATGTGTGTGTCAAAGGAGATGAAGTCTCCTTTCCAGCCAGCTCATTGCAGGCAGACAGATGTTTCTGCAGATGGGCCTGCTGACTCCACAGCTTACCCAAGGTGCCCCTGTCCCAGCACTGCGCATAAATGAGACCGGCTCCACACAGTTACTGTAGGGACAGTTTTCTGCTGGAAGTGATCACCTTGTGAAAGACTTGGTGCCCTTCATGCTTTCCTAGTCAGCACTCTTCTGTTCCACTGTAAGGAACATCTTAATGGGTGAAGGAGACGTTGTAATGGTCCTGCAAAAGTGTCTGCTTTCCTGGAGCCATTAGTTTCATTCTAGAATACTCTATAGAGAATTCTGTGATCTCCTCTGGGGCATCACGCTATGCTTTTGTGTTCTCCAAGGGAAGGAGAAAGTGTTCTGAAGCAAAGTCATAAGTGTTTAAGAGAATGAATTTATTTCTTGAATTTTTAGAGCACAACACGTTGTTTCAGCATCTCCAGTGCTTGTTCATGAAACCCCTTATGACTGTGAACACAATGGAAATTTATAAAGCAGTAACTCTTAAAACATATTGCATTTTAAAATAAATGATGAAATTAATATTTATACCTTTCTACCTTGCTAGAAAATAAGGTTACACTTTATTTTAAGGTGTCCTTGTTACAGTGTAATTACACAAGATAAGTACTGAGTAATATTAATTAACTACATGTACTTACTATATGGTTAGGGTTAGGATTTGGGTTAGGCTTAGGCTTACTTGCATGTAATTATGCATAATTAATTGTTATTATTATATTAAGTACATGTAACATGTGTAACAAGGACACTTTAAAATAAAGTATTAACGAAAATAATTGGGAATAAATGAACAAAATAAAAATTAGGAATAATATGATAACTTGAAGGGAGCATTTTGTTATGAACTTGACCTATACTGTATGTCACTATTAATATCCCTTCCCCATTTTTGGCCTCTAGAAAGTAGAGACTTGTTGTATTTTATAGGAAGAGCGCGTATCCTACTTCTTATACCAAGCATCTCGAGCAATATGACAAGCCAATATTCATAAAATTTATTTAGTTAATTTAATTAATTAACTGCTTTGAATGCGTGAGTTAGTGGGTACTAGAGCTTGAATAATATAATATAATATAATATAATATGAAAGTTCTGTTAGGACATATAAAAATAGTGTCTTCTATATTGCCTGCTAACATTATTAAGAGTTTATTTTTGGACCTTCTTAACATTAATATCTTGTTGACCAACAAGAAACAGATTTAAAAACAAAGATGCTTGACCGTAGTGTGATTCTGGGCCTAATGGAGATGTTGGAAGGAATGACCTGCCCATCTAAGAACGTCAAGCCTATTCTGTGGTATCATGAAGCTGCTTATCATGCTTGACAACAGCAATACTATGGATTTCGAAGACAATGGGATCCAGTATTGGAACATTACATTGCAGCCTGTCTGTATTGAAGAAACTCATAGGCCGGCACGCAAACTGGCTTTAGAACATGGATAACATTGACTGTTTAAAGACATTGACATTGATAAACCATTCACTTTCTTGACATTCATTTTGCAAGCTTATTATACCATCACAAAAGCAAAGTTTAAAGAATTTTCTGAGTGTTTTATCACCAACCTTTTTTTATTTAGCTGTCTTACAGAAATTTCTAAGATGATGATCTCTTTCATCTTAGTATTATTGTATAGTAACTTTGTTATAGTTCCATTTTTTTTTTCATTTTAAGAATAAACCTAGTGAGTGGAAAAGTAAAAAAAAAAGTCTCTGTGGATCAAGACGAAATACACCACTTTTATTCAAAACATGGTACACTAACGCAGTTTTGCTTCTCATGTTCTTTTGCTGCTTTTAATGTGATGTTCAGATATTTTTTTACCTTCTGCTTGCCTGTCTTTCCTGAGCCTCTCTCTGTGTACCTTTACTCCACACTCATGCAAACAGCTGTGAGAGTATCGAAGGAGGAAAAAATAAAACTAACAGTGTCTTTTGGACAGACGAGAAGGGTTTTAGTCTGCTGACCACATTGATTTTTGCAGGAATGGAATCGCATTTAACTAATCCAATTAGAGCATTCGCAGGGTCCCTATTTCCACTTTGTTTTGCGGTTACTCACTATCTATTGATCTAAATGGGGCTCCCTACCGGCTCTACTGTGAGTGTCTGTGGTCGACTGCTCCCTGCTGATCTAAGATCAGTGATTTAAGCATTGTTTCTGTCTGTTGCTGAGCTTGCAGTCTGATTGCTGCAAGTTCTGCTGGATCATCAGTCTGATGCTCGATGAATCTTCCTTTGAATTAGGGATTATTTTAGTTAATAGGACAATATTTGGTCGAGATACAACTATTTGAATATCTGGAATCTGAGGTTGCAAAAAAAAAAAAATCACCTTTAAAATTATCCAAATGATCAAAAAGTCCTTAGCAATGCATATTACTAATAACAAATTCAGTTTTGATATATTTACGGTAGATACATTTACAAAATACCTTCATGGAACATGATCTTTACTAGTGGTCGACCGATATATCGCCAAGGCCGATATATCGGCCAATATTTGAAATTTTTCATATATCGGCATCGGCCGATAAGTTTCTCTGTACTTTGTCATCTAAAGTATAAGTATGTTTATTTTACACATTTATTTTTTAATCCATTTAAAATGATTTCAAATTTCTTGAATATTAATTAAAATAACTACAATTATATCTGCTTTAATTAGTAATAGAAAGGCAAACATTATAATACTTTCTCTTTTGCCGTAAGCATTCAGCAAATACGCATTTATAACATTTAAACAAATCTTTGAATGAATAATGAACATTTAATTTCACAAACCTTGCAAACTTAGTCGAATCCAGCTGTGAGATCTTGTGAAGAAAAAAATAAAAAAATGCAATGAATTATTGATATTTTTCTGAAAGGTCATTTGAAAAATGGATTTACATTAAGTTGTATAATTTGGCAACCAGACACCCTGGTCATGCAAAGCTCATTGTCATGAAACCTGTACTGTATTCTTAGATAAATTGTAGGTTTTTCCATGCCTCACATATAGAGTACGGACCGGAATTAAATTAGATCAGATTGAAACTGATGTCTAGCCCACCCGGTGGCATACAGGCTATGTTTCAAAACCACATTTCTGTAGTTACCCCCTTTCCAGAGTAACTTTATCTCTACAACACGCCAAGGGCTCACATGTACTCTTTGCTGGTAATAGTAAAGGTAATGCTTTTTACATGACGTAATACTTTATTGGTACGATACGCATTGTAGCAAGCTGCCAGACAATGAGGTGCTTTTAGTGTACATATGAGGAATTCTTTAAACATTTAACAGCATATGGTATACTTACTGATTCTTGAAGATAATACCTAACAGGATAACATGGGGCCTCATGTGCAGCTTTTAAACCCTCAGAGGTTTGCAGGAGTTCTAACTTTTCATTTTTCACAAATCCTGAAATGCCTCGCAGGCCCTCCAGATATGTTTGGACATTCATTCGAAATTTTGAGTGGTTTTATCCATATGCCTCCCTCCCTTCATTTGGTATCCAATCACAAAAGAGGGCAATGTTTTTCTGAAAATACACCGTGTGGATTTAATAGCTAAATGTTAAATGCTGTATTGAGCCCAGACTAATGGTCTTGCCTATTCCAAAGAAGAGAGTCAGGAGAGAAAGAAAACGAGCAATACGTTTCAGAGTTGTCTGTTCAGCGCAAACAGCCATGGATTACCCATCAGACCACATGGAAGATTAATGGCCAGGCTTGTAGCAGGCTAATTTAGAACAATAACGGCCAATTAATTACGTATAATAAGGCTTTCTTGCCTAAATGCAAATGCTGGCATTGGTGTGGAAGCTGCAAGTTGTTTCTCGTTTCCCCAGTGGTGTGTTTGACTTTCCGTCTGTTGTGTTCTTTTGATAAATTGAGGTGTGCTTAGACTTCTGTATCTGCAGATGCTATGCACTGTCTGCTGCTAATTGCAGTCCTAAACACACATGACCATCTCTCTTTTCGCTGATTTATCTTATCTTATCTTATCTTATCTTATCTTATCTTATTCAGTTAGTTCTTGTCCTCAAATCTGTTTGGATCATTTTTTTGCACCCTCAGATTCCAGATTTTCAAATAGTTGTATTCTCATTGATAGTTGTATAGTTGATAGTTAACTCAATAGTTGTATTGTATCTCATTCTCAGCCAAATATTGTCCTATCCTAACAAACCTTATATCAATGGAAAGCTTATTTATTCAGCTTTCAGATTTTGAAAAATTGACACTTAAGACTGGTTTTGTGGTCCAGGGTCACATATGTGAAAAATAATTACATCAGTAAGGTGCATTTAAACTGACGAGAGAATTTAAACATCCAAACTTTTTGATTGCTTGATCGCCTAAAGTTCTTGATTGCTGCTAATTTCTTTTTAGTTTGTCCTGATTGAGAATTGACTTTTTGCTGCTCTGCATAATTAACATTCCTCCGAACACTCTTACTGCCTGTTTCATCAGGTCACCTTTGAGGAACACAAAGAGAATCTGGCCCGCATGTTCACTGAGTACCAGCGGATGGGTTCTGAGGGAGGATCTGAAAGCAGAATCAGAACAATATCTGGCATCAGTCACGATTCTCAGTTCCTTGCCTCAGCCAATGGTGAGCTGAATGCAGAGGAGACCGCTCCATCTACTGTAATTGAGCTATGTGTGGAGGAGAAGGTCACCGATCAGCCTGGAGACAGTGAGGAAACGAGGACCCAGATCCCAGTCACAGTGTCTAACATTCTGGCTAGAGATGAGGAAGAGAGACAGACAGACAGCATTGCCGCTTCTCCACAGAAAGGGGATGAAGGTGAACAAGACGCTACGAAAGAACCAGGAAAGGATAATGAAGTGAAAAGTTTGGAAGACAATCATAAAACGAAGGCTAACATTGATGGAGAGCTGGAAAGAGTTGAGGCTGACATCACAATGACTGAAGGTAGAGCTGATCTGAGTGTGACAGATGATGCTGACAGTACTCAGACTGTGAAGCAGTACTCTGAAGCTGTGAAGATGTCAGATGAAGATGATGGCAAAACAAGCACTGCTGAAACTGAACTAAATGTTCAGGTTGAAGATAAAGAGAAAGGACCTGGAGATTCTTCTCCTGAAGCTGTAAAGGAAGCCAGAGTGGAAGAAACCTCTGAGACTTCGGCCCACCAGGAGACCAGCACAACTTGGGCCTCCGTCACGAATGAAGATAGCGCCAATGTTTCCTCAGTCAGCAACTTCGTAAAGGTCAGTGATGACAGCACGGAGGAGTCTTCTTTTGTTTCAGCCACAGCTGGAGAGTCTGATGACAATGGTGCTGAAAAGGAAGATGAAGGAAAGGAGAAAGAAAAGAATCTAGAAACCGATAAAGATGTGAAGCCACTGCAAAATGAGAAAGTAGAGGAATCCGAGGATGCACCAGCTGCCATGATGGAGGTGGATTTAAACCAAAGCACCTCCACCGATGAGACCAAGCTTCACACAGAGACTACAGCGTCTACAGCTAGCCCTAGCACTGAGAGTGTCTCGCAGGATCCAGGAACTAACCAAGACACTCTGAAGACAGCAGGGACCGAGACCTTAGCAACTAAAACCAAAGAGATTAAAATTGCTAGACTGGATGTGTCAAGTGTGGCCTCAGACACAGAGAGACTGGAGCTGAAGGACGCCTCAACAACAGTAAGTTTTGCAATATTAAAAACAGATTAACTTGATACCAGTAATTGACTAAATTTATTGATTAAACTGAAAACTTCATGAGGCAAGAAAATGACTTTCTCATAAGGTCGCACAAAACAAATATTAGAATAACACATGCTTCTTTTGCAGAACCTGAGCCCAAATCAGGCAACTGCCTCAAGCCCCTCAGCTCAGGGCAATGAGGGCTCGTCTTCAGCACGGTCCACCATGTTCCGTATCCCAGAGTTCAAGTGGTCTCATATGCACCAGCGTCTTTTGACCGACCTGCTGTTCTCCATCGAGACCGATGTGCAGATGTGGAGAAGGTAAGAGAAACACAGAGAACCAAAGAAGGTCAAATAGGCAAAGGGATAAAATATCTGTATATGTGGCCCTGGAGCACAAAAGCAGTGTTAAGTCGCTGGGGTATATTTGTAGCAATAGCCAAAAATACATTGTATGGGTCAAAATTATTGATTTTTCTTTTATGCCAAAAATCATTAGAATATTAAGTAAAGATCATGTTCCATGAAGATATTTTGTAAATTTCCTACAGTAAATATATTAAAACTTAATTTTTGATAAGTAATATGCATTGCTAAGAATTCATTTGGACAACTTTAAATTGATTTTCTCAATATTTTGATTTTTTTGCACCCTCAGATTCCTGTTTTTCAAGTAGTTGTCCGATCCTTACAAACCATACATCAATGGAAAGCTTATTTGTTCAGCTTTCAGATGATGTATAAATCTCAATTTAAAAAAATTGACCCTTATGACTGGTTTTGTGGTCCAGGGTCACATATGTTCTTCTTGTTAGAATCAATATTGATAAAAAAAAAGAATAATCACCACACTAATTTGCATCAGGTTCAAGATGGTTCTGTGAATTTGACCATCAGAATTTCATACAGTGCATGCTTTATACCTTGCTACACTACAGACAGTAGACAATGGACATTTTCTGTCTGTGAAATTGTCCCGAAATTTCACGTGTGAAACACCTTAAGGGATGAGTAGAAATACTTTTGGTTAATCGACAGATGCTGTTCATAGATATTAACCTGGAAAGTATACTGAATTACAATATTATGCTCTTATTCAGTGACATAGAGCTTGGGAAATGTGCTTTATAAATAAAAATATATTTCAGACTATAATTAAAAGTAAAATACAAGAATGTTGATTACCTTGAATTACCCTTCTGCTGCCTCACAGACAGTTCGCTGTCATGTTGCATTAAGTTTCATAATTTCTTTCATAATTTCATGACTAGTTTTCTCACTTCTCCCCACAGTCATTCGACTAAGACAGTTATGGACTTTGTGAACAGCAGTGAGAACGTGATGTTTGTGCACAACACTGTCCATCTAGTCTCTCAGGTGGTGGACAACCTCATCATGGCCTGTGGAGGAATCCTTCCTCTGCTGTCTGCAGCCACCTCTTCTTCGGTTAGTATGTGTTTCCGACAGCCTGTCTACACCTGAAGCGATCTTCACGTCGCATTGCGTCAAAAGCAAATAGAACCCATTACAATCAGCAATGCTGTCTACATGGGATGCATCAGGATGGCTCAAAACTTTAAGTTGCTGACAGTAAATGGAAGCACCCGTTCTCTATCTGACTTACTCCATCCACTTGTGCTACTCCTGACAATAGGACAAATGGATTTGGAAAGTTCGCTTTCGTGCCTCAAGTGCTGTGGTGTGATGCAATGCATTTCCCCTGCCACTGATGTGTTTCAGTCACACTAAAGGACAGTTAGGTTAATTGAATTTGTCCACCCTTCCTCCGTTATTGATTGGACATACTGTACGTTTGGCAGTGTTTACTAGTAGACATCAACAGATTTCAGCAGTGTTCTTGTCATTATGAAATTCTATTAGTTATTAGTTTAGGTTATTTGATATTTTGACTAATTTGATTATGCTTTAAGCTTCCAAAAAATGCAGTGCCCTCTTTTTTTAATTTAATACACCTTTCAGGTTTTATTGTGTAGAGTTAATATGAAATATAGCGTTATAATATAGTGCATTAATATGAAACAACAACAAACAAGTATTGCAATTTTTATAAAAATTGAATAACTTACTCTGCCTCTGAAATAACTTTTCATGCAAAATCGCGAAAGCTGCTTAAGTTTCAACCAGTTGTGTTTCAGGAGGGGAATGGCCTCCACATTTGCATTCAGATCCATTCCTGTACGGAACGACTCTATTTCTGATAGATAAAACAATACCCCAGCCAGCATATTTGTTTCTCATTGAATTTCCTGTTTTATTGAAGAGATCACATTACAAAAGTAAAATGGGTTGCAGACACAATTACATGTCTTAAAAAAAAAAAAAAAGCATACAGATTTTGCATAAGCTGAGCAATCTTGATGGTTTTCCATGCCATTCACATAATGGATAATTTCAGTCAAGTCTGAGAGAACACTTAACTCATGGTGTGTTAGAGTGTACACATTAAATTAACACAGATCTCATTAGACAGAAGAGAGTCTTAATGATCATCATTTATATTCTTGTGAGTAATTTGAGTACAATAGCCATGATAATGAAAAGTGAGGGTGAGGATAAAGGTGACCATCAGTGCATTATGAAGATTTGAGTGAAGATGGTGCTGATTATGAAGGCTGTAGTTACAGTAATGATGATGATGATGGCACTGTCTTGCAGCATGAGCTGGAGAACATTGAGCCGTCTCAGGGTTTGGCTGTGGAGGCGTCACTGATGTTCTTGCAGAGGCTGATCAATCTCGTGGACGTGCTGATCTTCGCCAGTTCACTCAACTTCACTGAAATTGAAGCAGAGAAGAACATGTCTTCTGGAGGAATCCTGAGACAATGCCTGCGTCTGGGTATATCTCTCTTTCTGTCTTTTAAATTAGTGCTGTTTGCTAAGGCTTGTTATTAATCTATTAAGGCTTATTACAGTAGCTGTTGCTCATACTAACCCTACACTATTAAACTTTGCCATGTAACCTGCCCCGTACTGTTTGTGCTACAAACACAGATTTGTACAAACTGTGCGGCTTGTTGCGGGGAAGGTAGGATCTGAGACATTCATGTATATATGGACTTGAATCAATAAGTAACCATATAGCAACACCTTAGCAACTGCATAGGAACATGCTAAAAATGCTCAAAACACCTTAGTAACATCCTGACAACCATCCACGACACCCTAGAATTGTGATAGTGAGTTTTGCATGGGCAAGAAATACATTTTTTCTATATTACCTTTCAGAAGCTTAGGGTGTGTTAGAATTAGATTTTTGAAAGAAATTAATAGTTTTTTTCAGCAAGGATGCATTAAATTAATCAGAAGTGACATTTATAATGTAAACATTACATTATATACATTACATACTTTTACATTATATAATGTAAAAGACTTCTATTTGAAATAAATGCTGTTCATATGAACTTTCTATTCATCAAATCCTGAAAATTTTTTATATATATATATATATCATGGTTTCAACTGATTCCAACATTAATAACAAGTGTTTCTTGAGCACCAAATCAGCATACTATAATGATTTCTGAAGGATCATCACGAGAATAAATTACATTTTAAAATGTATTAACATAGAAAACAATTAATTTAAATAATATTTGACATAGTCATACACTACCAGTCAAAAGTTTCTGAACTGTAAGATTTTTAATGTTTTTTAAAGAATTCTCTTCTGCTCACCAAGCCTGCATTTATTTAATCAGAAATACAGCAAAAGCAGTAATATTGTGAAATATTTTTACTATTTAAAATGATTCTAATATTCTGATTTGCTGCTCAAAAAACATTTGCTAGTGTAACATTTAAATCATATTTGACAGTATTACTGTTTTACTGTATCTTTGATCAAATAAATGCAGCCTTGACTGCAAAACTCCCAAAACAGTAAAAACTCTTTTTGAATTGTAGTGTGTGTATATCCCTGAATCAGTGCCTCATCTCTTTTTCCTGTCCTGCTCACTCACTGTTAGTTCCTCCTCTTTTTTCATTCCTCCATCATTTTTAAATAATATCCTGCTCTTTTTTCTCAACCTGCTTCTCTCTCTCGCTCACTGACCCCCTTTTTTTTCTCCTAAAATCATCCTAACCCCTTCATGGCGAATCAACTCGCAATTGATTTTAATTGAGTTTGATGTTAGCATGTTGATAAGCTAAACATCTGGAGCACTGAGGCAGCTCACTAGGTTTTGGAGCAGAGCCATTTTTGCTCATTGATTTCTCTCTATTGGCTCATTTGGTAGAGGTAATAACTGCTTTTCCCTTCCATTCCTCGCTCTCTTTCTCTGTTTTGTGGGATTTCTTTAATAGCGTTATTATAAGCTCTCCACACTGCAGTGCTCTAAAATGACGACCGTCATCAGGCCATTGACTCTAATGGCTGTTTTGTAGCCTGAGGCACCTCCTCCTTTATGTGTCTGTGTATCACAAACTGTACTGCAGCGTTATAGACCACATAACAGAAATCCAGCGTTCAGATCGGTTACATTATTCATTTCTCTTTCTCACACAAACACCCACACACTCTACATGACCCTCCCTGAAGCTATCTAGACACCATCAAACTCCCGCTCCTCTAAATACAACACTTGGTGGAGTGAGAGAGAAACTGAAGCCTGCTTTTAGGAGGGCTGAAAGTATAAAATGAATATTTGATGAGGTCTGCCAGTGTGTAATCTGATTTGGGATCTGTAACAAGGTTCTGCTTCTATAGCTCTCTTTCTGTCTTTCGCTCACTCCTTTGCTCAAATGACTAGAAAGCCTAATGGAAAAAGCTGGTCGGTTCCCGCGCTGGAATAATACCTTTAATCTGAGCATTTAGGAGTTTACATTTGCCAGTTGTCAAGGTATGAGAGGATAGAAGGTTGAATAGAGACATACCCATGCACAGTCACACACACACATTATCGTGCAGTGCATTAAAACAAAAACACACACACATGCACCATGCACTGATCTTACATATAGCATGCAGTACATCAAATTAAATGCAGTAAGAGGATTTTTCTGCACCACGGTGGTGGAAACCTGGCCAAAATGATTAAACACAGAATAAGCAACGTCATCTGTTTTCGAAACCTCATACAGTTTAATGCGTTTTCCTTTTCGACTCTATGCAACTGTTATGTCTTGGAGAACAATTACCTTGAAACGTGTTTCTGTATTGTTAATTCATATAACATTATTTTATACTTAGGTGTTTATTTTTAGTGGTGCTTGCTAAGTAGTGATGTATGATATATTGGTACTATATTTGTTAGCCAGTATTAGAGATTTTTATCTGTACAAGTAGATATTTGTTATATATTATGTTATATTATATTATATAAAATATATGGGTTATATTTGGATTACCTTTGCCATCATCTAACATTAATTAAATGTAATCTTTAAAAACACTAATAATTTAATAAGGCTGTTAAATTTAGGTTTCTAATATATATTAATATATATATATATATACACACACACATATATATATATATATATATATATATACCTTTAGTCTATTTAGACAAAATTGTATAATTAGTATAATTTTTTTGGCAATTTATTGAAATATTTTTAGAGATTAAAATAAATGTTTTCTATTTTAATATATTTCAAAATTACAGGAATTTATTTCTGTGATCAAAGCTGAATTTTCAGCATCATTACTCCAGTCTTCAGTGTCACATGATCCTTCAGAAATCATTCTAATATGCTGATTTGGTACTTTTTATTATTAATGTAATATTTTGGTGGAAACTGATAAACATTTTTTTTTCTGGATTCCATGATGAAAATTTTATTTTATTTTATTTCAAATATACATTTTTCCAATATTGTAAAAGGTTTACTGTCACTTTTGATCAATTTATGCGTTCTCGCTGAATAAAAGTATTAATTTCTATATTAAAAAAAAAAAAAAGATCATACTGACCCAAACTTTTGAACAGTAGCGTATTAAAGTTTATCGTCCCACACCATACCTAGAATCATGCTGCTTTTCGAGCAGAGATGTACTTTTAAATGACTAGATTTATGATGATCTGCCAGGTGGACATTAAAACATTTCTTAGACTTACACACTGAAGGAGGGACCTGAACCATATCTAGAGTCTAGAATATCATAGAGATATCATAGAGGGGTGGGCTTTTATTTTTTGACTTTGCACAGTAAGCAGCCACCTTTCAACCACCATGCAATGCCTTGGGGTGTGTTCACACCTGTCTTGTTTGGTTTGATTGAATCGAACTCAAGTTCATTTCCCCTCTTGGTGCGGACCTTTTTGGCAGGTGTGAATACAGCAATCGCACTCAGGTGCGAACCAAACAACTGTACCGAGACCCAGCTGAAGAGGTGGTCTCAGTCCGCTTCCAAACGAACTCTGGTACGGTTCGTTTAAGGTGTGAATATGACCCGTAGTTGCAAGTTGTGCATACTTTCTGTCAATAGCTTTTATTTTTTAGGGTGTATTCACACCTGTCTTGTTTGGTTCAGTTGAATTGAACTCAAGTTCATTTCCCCTCTTGGTGCGGACCTTTTTGGCAGGTGTGAATACAGCAATCGCACTCAGGTGCGAACCAAACAACTGTACCGAGACCCAGCTGAAGAGGTGGTCTCAGTCCGCTTCCAAACGGACTGTGGTACGGTTCGTTGAAGGTGTGAATATGACCCGACCTCAATCTGACCCAATTGCAGAAATCACGCTCCCAAACAGACAGCTCGCGCATATAGTGCTGTTTTTTGCGTTTCAATGGCTTAAATCACTTGTTTTTAAACCACAATGCTTAAAAACACTTCTTAGACTTACACACTGAAGGAGGGACCTGAACCATATCTAGAGTCTAGAATATCATAGAGATATCATAGAGGGGTGGGCTTTTATTTTTTGACTTTGCACAGTAAGCAGCCACCTTTCAACCACCATGCAATGCCTTGGGGTGTGTTCACACCTGTCTTGTTTGGTTTGATTGAATCGAACTCAAGTTCGTTTTCCCCTTTGGTGCAGATCTTTTGGGCAGGTGTGAATACAGCACTCGCACTCTGGTGCGGACCAAACAACTGTACCGAGACCCAGCTGAAGAGGTGGTCTCAGTCCGCTTCCAAACGAACTGTGGTACGGTTCGTTGAAGGTGTGAATATGACCCGACCTCAATCTGACCCAATTGCAGAAATCACGCTCCCAAACAGACAGCTCGCGCATATAGTGCTGTTTTTTGCGTTTCAATGGCTTAAATCACTTGTTTTTAAACCACAATGCTTAAAAACACATGCAAATGATGAGTTTTCCTGACCATGGCGCACAGCAACGTGACTTGAGCGTGCTAAATAGGCTAAAGCTTGCCGCTAAAATTACCATGACTATGTTGGGGGAAAATAGTAAGGAGATTTTTGAATTATTTATTAATAAACTAGTGTTTTATGAGTTGCTATTGGGGAATCCCAAAACCAAAATATGTACCTTTCATTACCCATAATAGGGGCATCCTATTAGTTTTCTTTATTTTAGAACAACACAACGTTTTCTTGATATTGTGAGTGCACAAATAAAAACGGACCCTTTACAGTTACGAATGATGTATTATTCTTACCTTTATGAGCAAAAATTACGGCGTATTTAATTTGTTTCCACTGATGTCCTGAAGCGCGCTTCAGCTTCCACTCTCCGCACAAACGATTGGATATGCACTTAATAGCGCACATTTATATAGGTTAAATGTTTAAACTAACATTGTGTTATGCTTTAAGTATTTTATATCTATAGATTTTATTTCGGCAAGTCGTAATTACAACATTGTATGATATTGTCTCATATGATGCTCATAAGTTCACTTGCAAAAAAAGGGCAGTGTGAAAGCGAACCGAACCAAACAAAAAAAATCAACATTGTATTTGGTCCGGACCAAAGCAAGTGAACTAGTGGACTTTCCTGGTGTGAATACACCCTTAGAAACTACCCAGAACACCCTAGAAACAACACTACAACACACAAAACACTAACACCTTAGAAATGCACATAATCTTCCAAAAAGTCTACTTATGGCTTCAGTTTTCACTGGTTTCACTCATAAGATGGTATTTTAAGCCCTTTTTCATTGTCATGCAACGACCTTCTCATATGTCATGTTTCCTTTAGTCTATATATCTTTTCGTTCTAGTACCCTTTCATCTCTGTGACGTTGTCTTCTTCTCAGTATTTCTACCTCTCAGTTGCACTCTCTCTCTATCTGTCCCTCTCTCACACGCTCTCCCTCCTCCTCAGTGTGCGCGATGGCTGTGAGAAACTGTCTGGAATGTCAGCAGCACACTCTGGGTAAGTCTGGTGCAGAGAGCAGCCGTGGACAGCAAAGCCTTCTGGGAGCCGCCAAGTCTATACCAGCACAGGCAAGTTCAACATCATGCCAAGGATACCTCTCTCTCTCTCTCTCTCTCTCTCTCTCCCTCTCTACTGTCCAGATGGTAATTTTAAATAGAATCCTTTTGCTCAAAATGGTCCATGGTTTGATTCTTACAGTTCCAGTAAAAAAATAAACCCCTTTTCTTCTTTAATGTGTCGTGTAACTTACACTCACAGCTCATCTATTATTTAGAATCTTAGCAAAACTGTTGCATTAGTGCCTCTGTGCCTCAGCGCTGTCTAAATGTGGAACAGCAAACAAAAGTCTTCCTAGTTTTTTTACTAAATCCAACTGATATCGTGTGTTGGAGCAGTGGGAGCATTTTTTGAAAAAATATAAATAAAAAACTGTTCTGAGACTGTGAACTGTGTGTGTTGCAGAGTCCTGTGGACATTGTGACAGGAGGGATGTCTCCTATCAGAGATTTAGACCGGCTTCTGCAGGACATGGACATCAATCGTCTCCGTGCTGTAGTGTTCAGAGACATAGTGAGTCTCTCCATACTCTTATTCAACTAACACATCCCTCGCTGGCTCTGATCTGCCACTCATTCAGCTAATGTCTCTTTTATTTTCTATAGTGCAGTCAAACAGTGTTTCATTTGAAATAATTTTTGTATTAATGTAAAGGTCTTTACTGTTACTTTTGATCAATTTAATTCATCCTTGCTGAATAAAAGTATTTATTTCTTTCTTTCAAAAAACTGCCCCCAAACTTTTGAACAATAGTGTGGCTAATTTTAACAATACTCTAACATTTGTTTTGTTTTGTGCTGTGCTTTAGGAGGACAGTAAACAGGCTCAGTTCCTGGCCCTGGCAGTGGTCTACTTCATCTCTGTACTCATGGTATCCAAATATCGAGACATCCTTGAGCCACACAATGACAAAAGACATGCCCAGCGCTCACAGTCTGTCAGGAGCACAGGTGACCACCTGAACCCACACACATCACTGCTGCAAGATTGAACCCACAGAACCTACAGACCAGATACACACGTATTCAGTTTTTTGAGCAGTGGACTGTGTTGTTTTTTGCAGAGAGTGTTCAGTCTGATCTTGAGAACGGTTTGTCTCATCATCGAGAATCTAGTATTGAGGATGCGAAAACCTCAGTCATCCCCAGTGATGCCGAGACACGGACCGGCCCAGATGCTGTATCTGAAGCCCTGTCTACTTTGTCCTCTGAAGTCAGGAGAGGTCAGGAGGTCACTGATAGAGACAGCAAAGGAAAAAACGTCAATGTCAAGGATATTCTGAGAAGTCTGGTTGGTGCTCCCTCTGATGACATTATGGTGGACCCTAGCCTTATACCGCCCGGGTTTCTGGGTGCAGTGGGCGATGCTTCCCGTGACCAGTCCGTCCAGTTTCACTCCTTTGACAGGTGAGTGGACAATCAGAATTTATAGTTCACTGGCCAATCCGTGCACACAGATGCAAGTGCTTTGCTAGAGGCGCAAAGATTTTTTTATAGCTCTTGTTCTCTCTCGCCACACATCATGTAAAAAACAAAACATGTTTTCTCTTTGAGTGTGCTATGGCAGCGGTCTGTGTGCTTTTTATGATGGACACCCCCACAGAGAACCTGACTTCTGCTGTGGAAGTGTGCCGTTCTACACAAACAAACAGCCTTACAAAAGCAGAGCCCATCAAAACGGGCCCCAGGAGATGCATACACATACACTTGTCCATTCCTCCACCAGTGGACTTGTGTCTTTGTTTGCTGGTTGATGTGTGTGTGTTAGGGCAGAAATGGTTATTGTAAAGAAAAAAAAAAAACACCAATACAGTTCTTCTGCTATTTGTCTCATATCTAGCAATAGGGCTCAACACTAAGGATTTTGTGTGCTGGTTCATATTTTTGCTTGCCCTGCCAAAATTTTCACTGGCCTCCACAAAAAAATTACAAATAAAATAAAATACAAAAATAATAAAATCAATCAATCAATAAATAAAAGTAAATACAAGAAATAAAATAATAATTAATAAATAAAAATAAAATAGTTATTGTTAAAAATAAATAAATAGTTATTGTTTTTGTTGTTTTTGACCCATGTAACCCAATGTAAAATTTAACTGGTATCTAAATCTACTAGCCTGACTAGTATAAAGGTGACACATTAAAGACAAGCAAACCATCAGTAATAAACTAAAACCAAATTACAAGCAATAGCACAAATAAATACAATATAATAAAGATGCTATACAAATTAAATAAACAGTTCTTTATGATTTTCAGGTAGGTCTGACCGTATTGAATAAAGTAATCAAATGTAAAATAACACTTCATAGCCTATGTAAATTAATGTATAGATTAATCCTTATTAAAGTTAGAAAAGTTATTCAGTCAAAAGCAGTGAGTTATTTATTTATTTTTTTTGTTTGTTTCACATTAATGGCAGCAGCAGGTGTATTAGGCTGCTGTCACTTTAAGACATAATGCATGGATCCAATATACTGATACACATGCATTTTCTTCTGAACTGTGCTTTTTAATATTTTAGTGAAAACTGTGATACAACCATGATTTTTTGATGAATAGAAAGTTCAAAAGAACAGCATTTATTTAAAATAGGAATCTTTCATAACATTATACATAGCTTTACTGTCACTTTTGATCAATTCAATGAATTCTTGCTGAATATAAATATTAATTTCTTTAAAAATCTTACTGACCCCAGTCATTTGAATAGATTTTGTGTACATAAGTGGCAGATGTCAGATTGCATGCGCACCAATTCTAAACCTTTTGTGTCTTTTGGGATGTTTTTTATTCCTTTGCATTGCTGTCTGTTGTTTAAGGAGGGTAGTGTAACTGCTGCTCCATGGGGTGCGTGGGGTGCGTTGGGAAACAAGATCCATTGCTATGTGTTGGCGGACGTCTGCACTGTCTGGTTTTTATTTGCTGCATTGTCTGTGCATAAGTCTGACATAACCAGAGAGGGTTTATTATAAAAAAGAAAGAAAAGAAAAAAAGGGAGATTTTGGTTTTGTGTTGGAAGTTGAAAGCAGTATGTCATGCCATCTTCTTTCTGTTTACCTCCTGCTCTCTCACATCTCTTCTCCTTTCTATGTCTTCTGGGCATCTGTGAGACATCCCTCTGATCTGGCCTTGTGTTTTATCTGAGGAATGCTCTGTCAGGTATCACAGCGCTGCTGGTATCAGGACAGGGATTATACTGGCTCCTGCAAAGATCCCAGCACTCACTGCAGCTCTCTTCTGCCGTCAGCTTTTCTTAGAGAGGACTTGGTCCTCCATCAGGTCTTCAGTCAAACCAAGCTTTTCTTAAGGCCTGTTTACACCAACACAAATGTTTGGCACAAAAATGTGGTCTGTTTTTCGCATGCGATTTGTCTTTTCAGACCAAGGTGTGAAAAAAACGGCAGAGGAGTTGAATGAAAATGCAAATTCACTCTCTGACAGTAGGTGGCGCTTATAGACAAGCAGAAATACTTATAAAAGTATAAGTCAAATAGTATTTACATGTCTTCAAACAGCCGTTCAGATTTTTTTTTTTGCTGTGGTGTTCATGGTTTGTGATGTGCAGGTTAAGATTCTCCCCAGCTATTCATTGTCGTTTAGCAAACTCCACCAAGCAAGCTTTATGTACAGTAAAAGCAGTGGCTCTGGGAATATAAATTAAAGCGTAAATCTGATTGGTTGGCTAATTTTTCAGCAGTTCGATGGCGAAGACAGAACATCTCTGTACAAAAAAAATCTGTATCGTTGACTGAATGTGAATGTTTGTGTCGGTCTGAACGGACACATTACCAGCTGTTGATTAAAATTTAAATATTTTCGCTTCAGATTTTCCCACCAAATATTCATCTTTTTCAATCTTTTGAATTTTTTTTCAATATTAGTATTTAAAGATCAAATTGATCTGAATGTATGTTTTACGTACTATAACGGTTTTTTTAGCTTTCCATTTTTAATCAACCTAAAAATTGGCCTTCAAAATTTACTTTAAGATGAAATTATTTTTACATTAATTTTGATAAATTTTTAATAAATAATTTTTAAAAGATTTTTCAAATATAGATGCAGTCTTCTACATAATATGAGGTTATTAAAAAGAATAATCAAAATGCTGCTTAAAGCCGTTTTAAATGAAGTGTAATGTCACCTGGGACATGCCAGCTTCCCAAAAGTATTTCATGTCAACTACCAATTTACCAGAGCGTGAGTGAGCCTCTTATCTCGTCTCAGGATCCCCCGGCGGAGAGGTGCCGAGTTATCTGGATGACTCCAGCTCTGAGTCTGGTGTTCTCCGAGTCCACTTACACACTCTTCAACACACACTCACTTGCCCTGTCTGCCGAACATTCTTTCTTTCTTTACTGCTTTCTAGCTATCATTCTGCGTCCCGTTTTTTGTCTCATTTTGATTTGACTATTTTGATATGTTTTCCAAAGCACTCTAGCACCGCACCTATGAATGAGTTACCAAACTAATATTTCAAACTCGGAGCGATGAATACTCCCACTGTTCCCTCTGCTGAAGTCTGATCAGTGTTGCTGCATTTTACTCCATTTGTACTATGTACACAGAGCTTCCCTGAAGTTATACTGAAGCATGCATGCTTGCTTAACAAAGTGTATGTTGGAACACCCAGGGTGGTGTGATTGAATACCAGGGGATTTACAAGTGTTATATATGGGGGGAAAAACAGGGTCTCCCAGATAAACCAGGCCTGGGGTCAAGGGTAAAACAGACGTTAAATTTATTTACTATCAACAACATCCCGATTTCACCATACGTCTTTCTTACCCCACTCTTGTTTTGACATTAAGTCTGCGAATATTTGCTGATAGGATCCAGAGACCAGTGAATGGTGTCATAATGACTTGTTGGACAAAAATGAGATGTACCCATGAGTAAATGAATATGGCTGGAGAAAGGGTTAGGATTCTTGACAACAGGTTCTTTGATTTTGACAGCTATGAAAATGCGATGAAAAAGATGCATCATAACAATGATGAAACGGTTTTAATTAAAACCCACTGTTGATGGTATGATGAGCCAAAAAAAAAAAAAAAGATTAAAATAATCCAATCATAGTATGCAAGATTTGAAATTTGAAATTATGAACTAAAATGTTGTTTATTTATTTATTTATTTGTTTGATTGCCATTTCAGTTGAAGCAAAATGGACAAAAATTTAATGAATATGTCATGATGAAATATAGACTAAATTTAGAGGCCTTGACTGTTTTCATCCATGACATGAAACTGATATTTCTGGTATCATGTTTGTACCCTAACCTCTAAAGAAGACACAAAGGGATACATTTTTAAAATGTATTTAACTTTATTTGGCTTTTAAATGTATTTAAATTAAAAAAATTAAATAAAACGGCACAGTTTGAAACTTACCACCAGCAAGACTAATTTAAAGCAGCATTTCTATGTGAAGAAGCTGATTGTTCAGGCCTTGTTTGTTGAAAATGTCGATCCATGTCCAGTAAGATGAGTTTCTCACACACACATTTCCTCGCACCCGATCTCACATTTGTGCAGATTACGGGAAACATGCTGTTTACATGTCGTGTCCGGGAGTGTTGGTTAAAACTGTTAAATAATTCAGCGTCTGGAATCCAAACTCCATGTGCGCTGGCCTCTCGTCTGGTGGTATAAACCTGGCAGCTCTGATTAATTGACAGCGGTAGTGAGTTGGGGCTAAGTGTGGCTAATGGTGTGCTGAATAATTTAAAACCTGTGTCTTTGAGCAGATGGATGCAGCAGCCGTCCACCCCCACCATCCCACCACCGGTCAGCGGTAAACATGCACTTGAGAGAGAACATAAATGTGCTCTAATAGAGTTTTTGGAACAGCGCACTGTTGTTCAGCAAATGCTGATGTCATGAGCTGTGAACCTTCTAGTTTACAAGTTCCTTTCGTTTTCTTGCACTGGATATTTTCAAGTTAAGGAGACATCAGATGTTTAGAAATGGTGTGAGAACACTCTCATTCTCGTGCCTTTGCTCCTAGGCAACTTCCAGCGGGACGTTTGAAGCGGTCTGTCCTAGACGGCTCTTATCTGATGCTGGCGTAGCTCCTCAGTCTGTAGTGTCTTTGTGGATGTGTTCTGGAGAGGAGCTGGTGACTGCGTAGCATTACCCCTCTGTCAGCACTGATAAACTCAACACCAGCCACTGTGAAAGGCCAGAGCTCTGTCATGGTTTTCAGCTGATATGAACCATTTCCATTTTTACCTCTAGACTATGTAGAATGCAGCAGAGACCCGTGATCATTATGAAAGCTTACTGATGTGTTCTTTATCTTTCAAACATTTTTACCATTTGTGATTATGTAAATGTTACCATGGTTACTTGCTGTGTGTTTGATATGTTTCCTCCCTGGTTTACTTCAACATGCATTCTTTTCTTTAATACTGTTTTATTTTTATTAGGACACCTACTCATTCTTATATATATATATATATTTTTTTATATGTTATAACACAAATGAACCTATGATAAACGAATTAAAAAGTGATAAACCTGGAATGCGGATCTAAAAGTCTTGAAGGCGTTCCATGCTTATGCTTGGCACTTGTTGATTTTTTTTTACTTTCTTGTCCTCATAAAACAATAAACATGTAAAAAAAAAAAAGGTATGTTTGCAATTGCACACCTGAATAAGGTTTATGGCTGTGCAAATGTATATTTTTTGAACGACAAGATGAGGAGCATGATGCAGTTCCTGAGCCACCAAAGAAGTAGAACCTAAATGGAAATAGAAAAGTCTGTGGCTAAAACCACTGATGGAGAGAAAACCTGCTCTGCCTGCAATGTATGAATGGTTTCCAAAAAATTATTCCATGACTGCCCTTTGTTATTTTGAAAAACATGGAAAAGCAACTATAAAAAATGAACTTTTGATCTTTTGATTTGATTGTTTTTGTTATTATTATATCACGTATACTATCCATACTTCAAAATATCCATATTGCAAAATAAACACCAAAATTATTTTGTGGTCCATACAAGTCCATTCTAGTGTTCAAGTTTTCTAATGCCAGACCAACAAGAAGAACAGACCAAAGTTTAGGTCGTTATTCACTGAAAATCTTCCCCTCCATCGTAGCTCTTAAAGCCCATGTAGAGGCAATTCAGAGAATTGTTTCTAAACACATTATAAATGTTAGAAATGTATTGCTGAAAACACGTTACAAAGACTGTGAACTATGTAGTACTGAATTGTGGAGTTAGACCGTGAAACAGTTTTTCACCATTTTTGTGTTCAGGATTTTTTTGGACGGGACTCGATGACGCACTGGAGCCTCTGAG
>NW_015643640.1:549383-598973 GCF_001515625.1 Sinocyclocheilus rhinocerous | reverse complement strand
ACTATAAGAGGTGTGTTCGACTGGAAGCAGCGCTGCGCAGACCGATCGTTGTATGACATCAAGAGAGCAGACGGCTCTTTATGCTTTCGAATCGCTCTCACGGTACTTTGATGTCAAACACCGATCGATCTGCGCAGCGCTGCTTCAAGTCGAACACGCCTAATAACTAGAGCGCATTAGCATCAGTGGTTCGCCCGCTCAATCTCGACCGTTAGTTACTACAGCCTACAGTCTGCTAGCTAGCTATGCCTTCCTCACGTAAATGCATATTACCTGGTTGCGATAATTTACAAAACAGCTCGGTCTCCTTATTTGAATTAAGCTGCTAGAGGGAGCATCCATTCAGGTTGTAGCGGTATTTAGAGAGAGAGAGAGACGGCAGCTTTCCCGCGAGTGGGCGTGGTTTCAGCGCAGACAGAGGACACACCCCCAGCATTTGAGAGCAGAGAATACTGCTTATTTTTTCAAGATATTGATAACTTATTTTATTTACTTGGCTTTTTATTTTTTATCAACTCGGAACACATATTTAATATTGCTTTGCATGGACTTTAAATACAACTCAAGCAAGAGCCTATGACGGTTTGAATTCAGTGGTGTCGATGGCGTCAGAGCTTTTTTTTTTTTTTCTCTGAATGTGAGCGTGGATGAGATACCTTTTAGAGTCTTTTGGTGGAATAGTTTTTAATAGTTTAATAGTTTTTTTTATTTTGCCCTTTTGTGATAATTATAAACTGTCCTTGTAAAGATGCATGAAGAATCATCAAAATATTTCTCTTTTTAAGTCCCACAGGAAAGAAAAAAATATTGAGTGAATGAATATTTATATGAAACTAATTTCAAGCATTTAAGCATAAATCGCCAGATCATATCATGAGAAACATACATTCAGCTAAGTGTGTCCAAACGTTAGCCTAATACTGTAAACGGAGCACAACCCTGAAAATGAACTGGAATTTTGAGACATTTTCAGTCCTTTAATCTTTAACTTACCGCAAAACGGCTTGTTTATCAGATAATCACACGACATGACATTGTACAGCGACACACAGTAGCATCTAGAGCATAACACACCGCCAGCTTTAATCAATCACAGAGTTTTGGAGTGACAGGAGCTGGGAGGCCATTGATTGGTCAGAAGATAGATGCTGCCATTATGGAATATTTTGTGTGAGGGAAACAGGGCTCTAATTACACTAACACGGTAAATGGGCTTCTTGTGCTGTGTGAGCTGGGCGGCTTTTTATGCTAAATCACATTATGTGCAGCATATTTAGCCGACATCATCAGTCTGATCGTTACAGGGCCGTCGATGGAACCAGAGCTAATGGTTTTTTGACAGAGTACTTGATTCTCTAGCTCTGCGTATTTATCAGAGCATCAGAGTCTGCTTTCCCTCTATTAGAAAATACATTAAAAAGGCTTCACAATCTAATGCAAGCATAAACTTTTTTAAAAGTACACCATTCAACCTACAAAAAAAAAAAATTTTTTTAAATAATAATGATTGATTAACTGTTGTCTTGGTCATTCTTTTTCAGGAGTGTTGTTGTGGCACCTAAGAAAATGGGTGGGACTCCCTCACCAGGAATGAGTACAGTCTCCGCAGCTGCATCCGTCCCATCAGCCACTGCTGCATCCTCAGGTGAAACTACAGACAACAGTGTGTCAGTGGTGTCTGCAGGAGAAGCTGTTCAGAGCACAGAGTCCGCCCCAGGTGAGGGTCTTCATGAAAGATCATGTCAATAACTACACCTTGCCAAATTACAAAGCTATATATTTGTGCTATACTGAAGCAGTACAAATTAGGGCTGGGACGATAAATCAGTTCGTGGATCGATTCTGCAATTTTCCGAATGCATCGTTATTCTCTCTGGAAGCGAATCTGAGCTTAGTTTTTAACAGCAGATGGCGCTCTAGTCTAGTTTTTAACCGCACACTCAAATGCTCACAAAGAACAGCCGTTGTGCGTTCGGCTGAGTAATGTAAGTGGTTAAATGTACTTGCACATCGGCTTTTATGACGCGAGATTAATGTAAACACAGCCCACTGTAAACATCCTTGTAATTCGCTTCAACCTTTTCGAACTTTATGAATGATTATTTTAGGTTCAAGTGGTGCGTGTGTAAGGAACTGGAAGCAAGCAGAACATGGCTATTTCTAAAGCACGCAGTGCCATCTGCTGTTAAAAACTAAGCTCAGAATTGATTAAAGAGAGAATTGCGATGCCTTTGGAAAATCTCAGAATTGATGCAGAATCATTTCTCGATTCGTGATGCATCGATTTATTATCCCAGCCCTAATATATATATATATATCAGTGTTTCCCCTAGGGTTACGGCTTTGGGGGGGGGGATTCAGTTTTTTTCCGTTTAAATTTTTCTGGACTCCTTTTTAATGGTTAAATTAAATTTTATTAATCAAAAAGCATGTCTAATTAATTTAAATCATGAAACTTAAACAGTTTAACATCAATTTATTAAAAGTTTAACAAAAATTACATGTTTAGGGCCCAAAAATGTTTTATTTTTTCCAATCTTATGTTTTATTGTTACCAAATTATGTGTTTTAGCATGTCTAATTATTTGAAAGCATAAAAACAAGTTTCATTTATTCTTACAATAGACTTATGATTTTTTTCCCCCCTCAGAAATTCTGTTAGTAGTAGTAGCAGCCTGTTACGTACATTCTACTGAACAATAGTAGGCTAATATATTTCTGCCGCAATGCCTTAAAGTTAAACCAAACTTTTATTTTGACAGGTTGCCATGAATACCTTTACATTTCTGTGTGTATATGATATGAGGATAGTTTTACTCAAATCAAACGGTCAAATGCTCATGAAGTGACTCTCAGAGCAGTTCTGGAGATGTTTTGGAACTCCGCTGTGCGCGATGCAGAGAGCGTATTTGATCAGAAATACAGTAAAAACAGTAATATTGTCTAATATTATTACAAAAATACTATTTATTCCTGTGATCAAAGCTGAATTATCAGCAGCCGTTATACCAGTCTTTAGTGTCACATAATCCTTCAGCAGGGCTTGACAATAAGGACTGCCCGATGACCCGGGACCGGCGTGAAAGACGCTCGGGACAGTTGACGAATTTGTCACTGAAAGTCATGAAAGTTTATCATTTGCACGTGCTTTTAAGCCTTAAAAATTCAAAGCGATTTTAAAGCATTCAAGCAAGACGCGAAAGACAGCTACATTCAGTACGGTTTTGCTAGTACTTATGTGTATGTAAATGTCTGAATCCTAAAATAAGTATTATGTTGAAGAAAACAATGAATATTTGTGATATGACAAGCGCTTAGCGCGTCCGATCTGGCTCTGCGCCAGGCAAAGCGCGAAAACGGATTTAAATTCAGCAGTTGATGACGTGACGCACTCAAAGTTTTAATCACACCGGTGTGATCGTACGCATCAAAGGGTTAAAAGGGGTCGTGTTTAGTCACTATTTAATGTGGTATTTTTTGACAATATTCACTCATTATGACAGTAAAGTAGGGCATTCTAAGTCAATATACTTTTGTCACTGAAAGTCATGAAAGTTTATCATTTGCACTTGCACGTGCTCCTTAAAAATTCAAAGCGATTTTAAAGCATTCAAGCAAGACGCGAAAGACAGCTACATTCAGTACTCGAGGCCTGTGTTCTGTGTGTGCAGTGCGCATTCTTGTGCTTGAACAGACAAATACATACAAAAGTATGTCAAAATAACTTTGTAGCTTTAACAATGATTAATCTGTATTTAATTTAAATAATGGAGTACAGATGCACCGGTCGACCGGCTATTTTTTGTTGCATTTCAGCCGATTTCTGTTCCGGGCTTGCACACAAACTGCACTGTAATCATTTTCCAAAATGTCATTTGTGTGGAAATATTACAAAGTGTGTAAACGGCCGTTAACAGAGGCCAGAGATGCTGAAGACGGACACAAAGAGGAGAAAATACTGTACAGGCAGAGCAAGATCACTGTTCACGATGCGCAAAGTATTGGAAGAAAATCCTAAATATTGATTTAGGGTTTATATGAATGTATCTCTGAGAGGAAGTGACTGTCTTCAGAAAAGTTTAGATGGTATTTTCTTTTCATTTGCCTCTGTATAATGCATCTAAAGTAATGTTTAAGCGCAGCGCAGCACTGCTTTGTTTACAGCAGCAACCAAAGAAACGGCGTATTACTGCTGTTCCATAAGCGCCACCTGCTGTCAGAAAGTGAATCTGCGTCTCATTCAGCCCGTCTGCTGTTTTTCCTAAAGCATCATTTCATTTGTCTTTGTTCTATATATTAAATTGTGCTATTGCTTTGTAATTTGTTCATTTGTTCTTATTTACTGACTGTTCACTTGTCTTTAATAATGTTTGAACTTTATGTTTGCTGTTAGCTCATCTATTAGAATAAAAGATAACATGGGTCAAAAACAATGATAACAGCAACTATTTAAATTTTTTTGTGGCAGGGCCAGTGAAAATATTGGCAGGGCAAGTGCAAATTTGGGCCAGTAGAAAAATCCTTAGCTTTGAGCCCTGCTTCAGAAATCAAAATAGAAACAAAGAACATCATTTTTTTAAATAGAACTCTTGTGTAACATTATAAATGTCGTTACTGTCACATTTGATCCATTTAATGCATCCTTGCTCAATAAAAGTATTAATTTCTTTAAAAACAAAGATTTTTTTTTCTTTAAAAAATCTCACTGAGCCCAAACTTTTGTAGTATAACTTAACAGAAGCATCTACTATTATGTTTTATTTGCGTAAAACGTGATTGAATGGATTAAAATCAGATAACCCATTGATTAATGGCAATCAATTATTGAATCTATTTACAGTTCTAGTTTCATTTCATCAGTTGATGGTAGGGATGTAACGGTATGAAAATTTCATATCACGGTCCTCGATTAAATTGCCTTCAGGACTCTTGTAAAAGCCAAAATACGACCAGACCACCGATTTGGTCCTCTTAGATGGCTGAAAAATCTCCCGAGCGCTGTCACTGCCTTCCTCCATTTCGTCTCGTGCAAAAAACAACAACAACACTGCATGCTGCTTCTGCGTCAGACTGATGCTGGCTGGACAGGATTTACCGCGAGTTTTCAAAATCGCAATAATCAAATACGGTTTTGATGATAATTCAATTTTAAACGATAATACTAACCGTCAGGGCATTTAATTTTGATTTATTGTGAAACCGGTAATCGTTCCATCCCTAGTTGATGGTTAAGTTAACAGTTTCAGTTTAGTATCAGTACTGAGATATCAGAGATATGATAACATTTCGAAATCAATCCAGTGCTACTGTGTGTATAGTTTTGGCTGTACTTTTGAGGGCTAAAGTTTTTGAAAATGCCCTCACACATATAGAGAAACATGTCACAAATGATGCCTTAATGACAATTTGAAATCCTCATACATTGACCAAATCATGTTTTTCATGTTTTTCTAATCATATCAACAAGTTTGTGTGATGATTAGGGGCTGCATTTGAATTGTAGCCAACATCATCACCTCTGTCTAAAAATCATTGCGTCTATGAGATTTTCTTTTATTGTGAAACCAACATGTGCATGCACACACGATCCTTTGTGCATGAAGGGATTGTTTTTAGTTCCCTTTAGCTTTTCGTGTTTTTGAAGTAGTGTACTCATGGGTCTATATCTCATGCTTGTAGTTTTAAGCTTGTCTGGATTTTTATGGTTCTCTTGTGTGTGTGTGTGTGTGTGTGTGTGTGTGTGTGTGTGTGTGTGTGTGTGTGTGTAAGGAGAGGGGCAGGTCCCAGCTGAATAGAGATAAGCTCATTTTCTCCGAGCTGTTTGAAGTGGCTACTTCATCTGCGAGCGTGAGTCTCTCCGCAGACGCACATGTTGGTGCTTAAAGAAACATTCCACACTGCTGCAAGAGTTATCCCTGCCCTGAGTCCCCACGTGTGTGTGTGTGTAGAGATATTAGCGTATGCAGATTTATTGTGGTGTGATATCCTGAGAGAGAGAGCATGGTCATGCCAAGACCTTCACTAGCCCAAAATGTGACCTTTACGGGGGCAAGATGAAATTTATTGGCATATAAGTATTAGTACACCAATCACAGCCACACACAGGGCTAATGAATTTATGGGCTGTTTTATCAGGAGGAGTGTAAGAGCTGCTCTAATGCTTATTTTACACGAATGCTAACGAGAGCAGAGCTATCATTCAGCGGAAGCTCCTTTCACATGGTGTCAGAGCTTCAACATACATCTTCGCTCTTGTCCTTTATATGAAAGTGTTGTAGATAGCAGAAGGAAAGGGTGATTTTACGAGGTTGTTAGAAGCGCTGAATATTGTGGATAGTGTCAAAACATTCACAATGATTTTACTGACTATATAACATTAAGGAACCTTGTGAATATTGTGATTTATTTTAATGCTTTTAAGTGTCATTTGACAAATTTAACAATCCTTTCTCGTCTAGCGAGTGAAACAGTGATTACATAGATGTGTTAATAGAGTCTCTGCTTAAACTTAGGTAGAATAAATGGTTCTGAAGGTTCATCAGTTTTTTTTAATGTTTTTGAATATCTCTTATGCTCACCAAAGTTGCATTTATTTGACCATAAATGAATGGATAAATGAATGAATAAAAAAAGAAAAATAAATAAATATAAAATTACATACAGTAAAACAGTAATATTATGAATATTATTATGACATTATGCTCACCAAAGTTGCATTTATTTGACCATAAATGAATGGATAAATGAATGAATAAAAAAAGAAAAATAAATAAATAAATATAAAATTACATACAGTAAAACAGTAATATTATGAATATTATTATGACGTAATTATTATAATATAATTTATTAAAATATGATTATTATAATATAATTTTCTTATTATTACCATCAATCTTGAATACAGTTGCGCTGCTTAATATTTTTGTGGAAATCTTGATTTTTTTTTTTTCAGGTTTCTTTGATGAATAGTATGTTGAGTTTATTTGACACAAAAAGTAGCAATTCACTGTTACAACCTTCTTGTCAAGGATAACGCAATAAAGTTACAGTAACTTAAAGAACTCAAAAGAACAGCATTTATTTGAAATAGAAATCCTTTGTAACATTATAAGTAACTTTTGATCAGTTTAATGTATCCTTGCTGAATAAAAGTATTAATTTCTTACTGACCTCAAACTTTTGAACAGCAATGAATATGGATTATTGTATATTGTTAAATGATGCTTATAAATTGCAGTGATTAAATATACTTCTCATGTGCGTTAAAAAACAGTGCATTGATTATTTTGAACTAGATTTTAACTATTTCCTTGCATAAAATATTGTAAATCTACTGCAGTTGGCTACAGTGCCTGTTTTAATTGAACTAAATGGGAATAACAATTACTGACAGACTAATATGTTTTATAAACAATATCAATATTGATTAGTTTTGTTTCCAGAAAAAACATCTAAAAACCTATATAATGCAGTACAGATATTTACATCGTTTTTTAAATTATTATTTACATAATTCTTTTGTCAAGATGATCTGTCTCCAGTCTCTCTATATCGCTAGTATAAGCATTTGTAGTAAAATTATTTACAGTCGTAACACCCAGCTCTAATCTGTCGAATTAGTGAAGGTTCATTCACGGAACATGTGCTTGTTTTAGATTAATGCATCTGTTTTGTTTGGCGTGCATGTATTTGGGTAACGAGTTGTTTACTGGCTGTATTCTCTGCAGGAGGAACCTCCACCAGCTCCAACCTGCCATCTGTCCCTGCTTTACCCCCAGTGACCCAGAGCTCCACCCCCAACATGAGGTCTCTGCTTTAAACTCAAATCTCACGCTGTATCATAAGCAAGCTATAGCTTTAGATATAATTTTCAGAATGCATTCTTTTAAATGCATGATTTGATTTAATGATCTGCTGTTTTTAAAGCTATTTCAGTCACAGTCTGTGCAATATTTACAAGTGTGTTTGTGTGTGTTTTCAGTATCTCAGAGAGGTTGGAACATGCTCTGGAGAAGGCAGCTCCTTTACTCCGAGAGATTTTTGTGGATTTCGCACCGTTCCTCTCTCGCACACTGCTGGGCAGTCACGGACAGGAGCTGCTCATCGAGGGCACCAGTGAGCTACTGTTCTACTCTTATTACTGACATTTGTGGAATAATCCACACAAATGCAGTCTGTTTGACGGTTTAAAGTGAGGTTTACATCATTGCTTACAAACACGGAGACATCTCATCACTCACACCCCCTCTCTCACCTCTAACCAAATTTAAGCAGTAAATGTGGCTGGAAGTATCTTTTAACTCAATGATTATAATAGCAGTGTTCTTTTATAGAGCACAGGGTCAGAGGCCAACAGACTCATACGAGCGTCCACTGCCTCCCAGAGAAATGAAACGCTGATTGATAGCTGACTTTGGAGAGCCACTTAAAACAAAAATGCTTCCTTCCTTCCTCTTCCTCCAGCTTCCTATGTGTTCTCATCTTTAGCTTTCATGTTAAATCTCTTGCGCACGTTCTGCTTATCTAGTTCCCTAGCAGCTTCTTTAAAGCTGTATTTCAGATCAATAGAACATACGCTCACCATATTTAGTCTGATGTAATACAAGGCTCAAACATGTATTAGTTTACAGTAGCATCATGTAGGTTCATGAAGGTCATCAATACTCTTTGACCGCTCAAGATGGTGCAGAATCAGACCACTCTCAAATGTGAGTGTGTCAGCAAAACAGACCCTGAAGAATGAAATGTTTTTAATGCCGAGGAATTTATTTCCCTCAATACATTTGACGCAAGAAATCTCATAAAACAGAATTAGAAGGGTTCAGCCTGGTGTTTATTAGTAAGTGAGGGAAGAAAACATTTGTGTTTGCCAAATTATTTTCAATATGTATGAAATCCAGGTGGGTCTATGCAAAAGTCAAATAATTTGCAGTATTTTTACAGTGGTATGTAATTATTAGTATTTAGCAATCAGCTATTTCAGTACTCTATTGTTAGCTGGTAATTATCACAAATTAATAGATTTGTTATGTTAGGGTTAAAATCTTAATTATCAGTAAGGGTTAAAAGTTTTTACCTATTAAAGCTGAAATGCAATCTGTTTTTCTCTGCAGGTCTTGTGTGCATGAAGTCCAGCAGTTCTGTGGTTGAACTGGTCATGCTGCTGTGTTCTCAGGTAAGTCATTCCTCCATCCCTCCTCCACTTGTTCTTTCCCCCCCCTTCTCTTCTTTACTGTTAATAAATCCATTGTTGCAGTGCTATCTTCACACTGCCAGCATGATTCCTGTCTTACTAAGCTCTGAGTATAGACAGAAGTCCAGAAAAATGGCCAGGGAACCCTTCTTAATGCTGTTGATATGAGTTCAAAGGTCAGGGGTCTTGACCCAATGTAACGACCTTGGTCATGTAGCCAGTCACAGAGGATAATGCAACATTGATAGTGTTTTGTGATCGATTGTCCTCCCCATCGGGTTTTGCCGAGAGTATTTAACGCAGGTAAGATGAAGGATTAATAGCCGAGCTCTCTGTGTATGTGAGGGGAAGTGTTAGGATAAGGGGATATAAAATACAGTTTGTACAGTATAAAAACCATCAGGTCTATGGAATGACCCCACAAAAAATGGAAACCAGTATGCGTGCGTGTGTGTGTGTGTGTGTGTGGTGAGAGAGTGAGCATATGCACCCTTTTGAGTGTGTTTGATGAGGGCTAATGGAGGTAGCCATAGATTGCCCTTAGAGGAGGAGAGTCGCTGAAGTGTGTGATATTATGTCAGTTCACACACACACACACACACACACACATTAAGTCAGGGCTACTACAGGTTTTCAGTGACAATCATTTTGTTTGGTTTACATACAAATGAGTAATACACATAACCAAGCACTCGTTGCCTCTTTCTTTAGTGTTTTTATTTTCAGAAATAAAGCTCTTCTTGTCCTCCTATAACCCTCTCTGAAGGTAATCCAGAGGGATCAGGCATCAGACGGGGCGTCAGGGGCCGCATATATTTGCAGTAGTGAGGCGTGAGGTGGGGGTCCCTCTGTGAACCCAAGCATCTAGAAAAGAGGGAGTATATGACATGCTCTAATGCACCTATTTGTCATATCTGTCACGCTGTTGTGCAATGCTAATCTAATCAAAGGGGAGAATTTGAGTTCTGCCTGCCTCCACTGAAAAAAAGCCTCCGGCCCAAACCCCGTTCCAGCGGCGGCGCATTGCAGGCCTGTGCTGCAACGAAAAGGCTGCGTTGCTGCTGATTACTTCAATAAATCATCCCGACTAAATTCTCTTAGAGCTGATGCAAATGTAATTTTATTGTGTGGGGAGAAACCGTGGAAAAGGCGACAAAGCTCAAATGAGGTCTTGAGCCCTGTTTACCCCCAGTTAAATTACACAGTCTGTTGTAGGGGGTTAATTTTGTTTCTCTTATTTGGGAAACAGAGAGCTGTCTGGAAGAACTTTAGGGTCTCCCATTGATCCTGTGGTTAATCAGGACATCCCTGCACAGGAAATGCTGTTGTCGTAGACAGGAAGTGAAGCAGTGTATTTGCTGACAGAATAGGCAATAAGTATGGGAGGATGTTGATGGATTCAGATTCTTTTGCTTGCATTTCCTTCTCATCCCAAAATAGAATCCAGGTGGATATGGTACCGTCTGCACAAATTTTCTAATTAATATCTATGGTACAAGATGGAGTAGGTTTGGGGCTAGAGGTTAAAGGTTAGGGTCATAGACTAGTTTTTAATCACTCAGGATCAGGAGAGCTGCTCTGCTGTTAGACAGAGATTCTTAACTGCAATTTTATTGCATTTCTCTGAAACAAATCCCTTTATTCCCAACACAGGATCAATTTTCATCATCTTCTATAAGCCTATTGTGGTTTATCGCTTTTCACTTATATGTGTTTTATTGATAGTTGTATAGAGCTACGTTAGACACATGCGACTTTTAATATACCTTTGTATTCTATTTTTATTCCGTTTTTCCAGCGCTTTGTTCTTTTTATAAATATGCATGTGAAAGTATCTAGTGTTGCAAATAATACCACAATGACTGTAATGAATGAGTGTTGAATTCTTCTTTATTTCTGATTTTATTTATGTATTTATATTAGTGCTGTCATTCGATAATAAAAACGAATTAATCACACGGTTTTTCTGAAATTAATCGCGATTAATCCCACCTAACATTAAAGTTTTTAAATATACTTTTATATTGCAATAATTTCACATTCATTCACTTCAAATTAATGTAGAAACAACATAAAGACAGTATTTTTTAAATACTTGTTTACTGGCATCTTTTATGACTGAAGGCGAGTATCACAGATAACAATATTACTGATGTCTGTAGGAAATTGTTTTTTTCCCCCTAATATTTAACCATTGACTATAGCCATTCAACATTACAGTATAATTGAGAGCTATTAATTTTAAGATTTTAACAGCTGGGTTATTGGGTTATTTTGGCTGCTTAAGAGCTGCTGCTGCTGAACATGATGCGGATCTGACACACATCATATTTTCTCACAACTCTTTACTTTTCTGACCCGCTTCAGGTCTTAAATTCTCTATAATGAGCTGACGAGTTGAATCGGGTGTGTTAGATGAGGGAGACAGTGCTGGGCTGCTCCAGGACAGTTTGGAAAACCACTGCATTTCAGAGACATATTCTTAAATGGGACTCATGTATAACAAATGCATGCATGCACAGTTTTAAGGCAGCTTCAGTTGCCTTTTTGGTAACTTCATGACTTAACTGACGACATAACTACGACATTGCATGCTTGTGGTTTCATTTGCGCTTTAATATGAAATTATATACAGCACGCGCCACTGCATTTGTGTGTGCAATTGAAGAGCACACGCTACGAGCACATTATAACGGCTGACAGGACAGGAAAATGCGTTTTTACTGACACATGGCCTGACAGCATCTCATCTGACCGCTGTTCACAGTTGTTCTGCTGAAGTTCCTCATCTTTTCCATGCTCGTTTGACTCGTGCCCGGCGCTGAGGTGAAGTCGGAGTGCGCGTCTGAAAAGTCTCCCGTTTGATGACGATCTGCGTCTAAATAAACACAATTCTTATCAAGAAAAATGAGACAGAACAGCAGTTGTGAGTGGGGTGGCCAACCCTAGCTCCGCCCCTGCGTTAAATATTTTTAACGCGTTAAACTGAAAAAATGTATCGCATGCGTTAACACGTTAATTTTGACAGCACGAATTTATATATATTTATGTGTGTGTATAAAATCATAATTAATAATATATATACTTGTTATATGTTAACAATAAAATACTGTGATAGGATCACTTAGTTTGCCACACCATTGTCTTAAATCAGTTCATTTGCATGAATAAGTTAATTTGCATAGAATGGTAGTTCCACAACAAAAATGATGATTTAGACAAATTTACAGCTTAAATACATTTTCATGATTTAGCGTGCAATAAATGCTGGACAAAATCATGGCCTTCACATATCGGTTTTTAAACCCTCTTTAAAGAAATTGATACTTATAATAAATTATTTTTTATTGATATAAATTAATAAATTACTTTGTGTGGTAAAATTATGCCACAAATGATGTTGATTGAGCTCAACTTGCATTGAACATTCCTTCAATATTTTCAACTAAAGCAGAAAGAGTAGAGCAGAAGGCTAAAGGAGAATGAATGTGGGTGAGAGGGAAAAGAAAGGAGTGTAAAACAACAGCTATCAAAGCATCAGCTCCGTTCAGGAAATTGCCAGTGATAGGGCTTCAGATTAGACCCTGCATATTACATGAAGATCATCTTTGAGTGTCCTCATCTTGCCATTCAAGGCATCCACGTAAAAGCCTTGCGTTTCACCCATCCTAATTCTCTTTGACAGCCAACACACACACACACACTGTCTAACTGAAAAAGATATACCACCAGCTGTTGTGCTAGAGAATATCACTTAAAAAGGTTTCCGCTTTTCAATAAATAATGCCGCCCGCATTGAGACACTCTGACGAGGAGCGGAAGCTACTGTTCGGTTCATATAGTTGTCGTGGATTTGATTCTAGATAAGTTTGTCCAACTGAAAATATACGCGGAAATAACCTTTTGTTAAATGCTACTTTATGTAAGCGTCAGAAAAGCAATTGCAAGCTGCTCTCAGATCGGAGTTGGTTTGGAAATCATCTCATCCGTCTGCTTGACAGTGGCCTCCTGTCAGATATATATGGGAGTCGGGCAGCCGTGTTTTCCCTATATCACCCATTACTGCTCAGACCTTGTGTCAGGTCATCTATTCTTTAAGACATTTATCTTCTGAATGCCTCACATGATGGAAAGGCTGAGGTGCAAGAGCAAGAAACAGTATCTTCAGGCGTGTTTGCAAGAGGCCTGAGTTTGTATTCTCTGTTTTCGGTACAATATGATTTTTTTCCCTTTCATGTATTTAGATCATAAGCTGGCTAAAGAAATGTTTTGTTTCTCTCCTTACTTTGATCACCATCGTTTCACATCTGCTGTCCCGATATTGTTGATTATCCTAACCAGGGTGTCTTTAATGTAGAGTTAACCTGTTAAACAGATGGGCACCTTCGTCAGTCAATACATACTGGAGACACTGACTTCCCCCTGAGCACTTGGCATTTCTTAACCTCTGACCTTTAGGAAGAGGATGGAGAGTGGCCAGTGGCTCAAGAGTTTAACCCCCTGGAGTCCCAGTGACTCTTGGATCAATACTCGCAGGGAGAGCGAAAGAAAGAGAAATCGATCGGTCGACTGTCCAGTGAAAGCCTAATCGCTGGCTGTTCACCGGATCTCTTCATCATTTATCAGTTGCGCAGTCTCTGTGTCTGAAACAACACCAGTTCATGAGATGTTATTAAAATAATTCTTATGTAATTGTTGCATTGATTTGGTTTTCCTCTGGCTTTACGAGTGTCATTAAACTAAAATGCTTCTTAATCCTGTGAGGGTTAAGAGTGAATTATTGGCACCTGTAAAGCATTCTCTACTTCACAGATTTATATGGAAGGATAATTGACGACGGGCCGTTGAGTTGAGTAGAATATAATGCATTATTGGTGTGCATTATTTTCTAATAATTCAACAGACCGGAGTCAATTATTCCGCTTATACTATGGTTACCACACCTCAAGACATTTGTCAGGTTTTTGTCCTTAAAAAGCTCTCGTGTGTAGGATTAATTTCTTACACATCTCACCCTACGCCTCCGTTGCTAATTCCAAAATGTAATTTTAGACCTAGCAACAGAGGCTTGAGCCGTTGATAGCAGACTAATGCAGTCAATAATGCTGTAATTAGACAGACAGAGAGAGAGAGAGATTAAGCCTGTGTGAATTACCTGAGTCTGTGCATCTCTCGACAGTGTTCGGCAGCAGCGTCTCTACTAATAGCCAAACTGCAAGTTTATCTGCTTCAAGAACAGCGCTATTATTACCTTGCTAGTTAGAAATGTCATGTTGTTTTCTGTGTGCGTGTGTTTCCATGTGTGTGAGTGTTTGTGAGGGAGAAAGAGAGTATGTGCTTTCCGTACAAAATAAAATGTAATTTTGTGGCAAAACATGGAAATCGTTTTTATCTTGTTGTTTACTATATGTATTTGCTTGTTCAGTGAATTTGTGGGTTTGTAGGTTTGTAGGCTGTAAGGACTTTTGAAATAACTGAAACCGTTTGTAATGCAATCAAGACCTGCCTGGAACTACTTTAGCCGTGCGTTTCCCTGAAAATAATTGCACACCTTAGAATGTTCGTCAGCCAATCAGATTCAAGCATTCAAAAGCCCCGTAGTGTAAGAGACTATAATTTATCGGATTATCTGTTCCGATATATCTGTTGCTCTATCTATTTTAGATGACTGCATTTCGGTTGAGTATGAGGTTTGTAAGCATATGTGTTTTGGTGTGCAGTGTGTTTGAATGGCCAGTATCAATCACATTATATAAGTCACATTGGACTACAAGACAAAAATAACATAATATTCCATGAATTACTATATGTGACCCTGGACCACAAAACCAGTGTCTTAAGTCTTAAGTCGCTTGGGTATATTTTTAGCAATAGCCAAAAAAACATTGTATGGGTCAAAATGATCGATTTTTCTTTTATGCCAAAAATCATTAGGATATTAAGTAAAGATCATGTTCCATGAAAATATTTTGTAAATTTCCTACTGTAAATATATCAAAACTTAATTTTTGATTAGTAATATGCATTGCTAAGAACTTAATTTGGACAACTTTAAAGGCGATTTTCTCAATCTTTTGATTTTTTTGCACCCTCAGATTCCAGATTTTCAAATAGTTGTATCTCGGCCAAATATTGTCCTGTCAAACCTTACATCAATGGAAAGCTTATTTATTCCGCTTTCAGATGATTTATAAATCTCAATTTCAAAAAATTGACACTTATGACTGGTTTTGTGGTCCAGGGTCACAAATGATTGGTTAGTTGTACCTTACTTGCCTAAGAGTAGTTTGACTTACTGCACCTGAAAAAAGATTCAATGCAAACTCAAAACTGGCCTTTACAAATTTAAGAGCTATTCAGGGACATCGCCAGCATGCGCTTGAAGTTCAGTGCGGACTGGTTTGTCTCATGTAGTCCTGCCATTTTTAACTTTGTATGTTCCATAAACGTCGCAGAAGTGAAGAGGAATGTGGTTGAACCTGAGGTTGAATCTCTCTCCCTCCCCATCTCGCAGTCGGACCTGGACCCCGCTGAGAGGCATAACACATACGCAAGGTTCAAGCGCAGGCCCAGGCCACGTGTTGTCTTTCCCCCTCTCCATCTTCCTCTCTCCTCCACCCCAGACAACGACCCACTAGGGTCTCCGTGCCAGTGGAGAACTTTGCTCTCAGCCTTCTTTGAACACAGGGCTCCGTGGAGGCCCAGAGAAAACACACTAACACCAACTGGCACTTAATTCTGCCGGCGCCCTGCCGATGCGAGCTATGCGTCCGGAGAGAGGGCTCTTCCTGACAGGAAGTGAGAGGGAACAGACTTGAGTGACTTTTAATTCACTCTCTGACTGCAATATCGTTGGCTGGGAAAGAGACATATTATTGAGGCATTTTTTTTTTTTTATGGTGCCAAGAGAAGTGCTTGGTTTTTTTTCTTTGTCTGTTGAAGAACCTGATAGGTTGATGGTGCTCTGGTATACATCATTCAGAAATCTCTTTCCTAACATGCCTTCTTTGTGTCACTATTTACATATGTGAGATTTTTTTGCACCCTCAGATTCCAGATTTTCAAATAGTTGCATCTTGGCCAAATAGGAAAATGGAAAGCTTATTTATTCAGCTTTCAGATGATATATAAACCTCAATTTCAAAAAATTTACCCTTATGACTGGTTTTGTGGTCCATGGTCACATATGTGGATACGTGTATTAAAGGGGTCATATGATGTTGCTAAAAAGAACATTATTTTGTGTATTTGGTGTAATGAAATGTGTTTATGCGGTTTAAGGTTAAAAAAACACATTCTTTTCCACATACTTTACATTATTGTTTCTCCTCTATGCCCCGCCTTTCTGAAACGCTTCGATTTTTACAAAGCTCATCGGCCTGAAAAGCGAGTTGTTTGGCCAGCTATCCAGTGTGTTGTGATTGGCCGAATACCTCAAGCGTGTGACGGAAATGTTACGCCCCTTACCATATTGTGATGCCGTGTCCCGGCCGGAGCGACGAGACAAAAACATTAAAACCCATTATAAACGAGGCATTTGTTGCATCCAGTGGGGACATAATTACGGATTATAATGACTTATACTGTCTTTTTACACGTTGCGTTGCATCGCGCCGCGTAAACATAAAACCATGTCTGCATTTGTGATCAGAGAAATGACAAACAAGTGCTACTCTACACTGCTCAAAACTTGCGTTTGAATCGTCAGTGGCAAATCCTTTAAATATGAAAACGTACTTACAGTCTGTGAGTCAGAACAGCCGGCATTGTAGTCTACTCTCCCAGGATCAGGAAACAGTCCTCCATAAAATGTGCTGCACACATCTGAATATTTGGGTTGAAGTGTTCTGGAACAGTGTTGTAAATACAACTTAACCACTGATTTCTAGTCGTGTCCTCTTTTGGAAGACCAAACAAAGTAGTTTCGCTTTCACAACGAAACACAGCGTCACACACGGCGGGTTAGAGTGAGCGGCAGCCGGCGGATTCGACGGAGCGTCCGGAGGGCTTGCGGCAACCACGTGACGACCACGGGCTGGACTCCGCTTCGTCCACGGTGAAAGCCGATCCGGCGATCCACAGCGCAAAGTTGATGTATTTCCTCAACGACCAGCACGGATCAGCTCCAGGCATGACGAAGCGGATATCGTCCTCTTTTGGAAGGCCAAACAAAGTAGTTTCGCTTTCACAACGAAACACAGCGTCTTCACGACATGGCGGCGGCAGCAACAATACTACAGCGAGAATAAAAGTTATGCCTTCTTTCTTTGCGTGAACATTTGGGCGGAGTTATGCAAATCTTCCCACATCGTGACGTAGATGTGGGGGCGTGTTAGAACGAGCCGTTTTAGGTAGGCGTGGCTGACTCTTAACTTTTATAAAGAATATCTCTTTGGATTTGAGACTTTAGTCTTTGCAACTTTACAGATCTTCTTTATGCACCAAGAGCTTGTAACACTCCAAAGAGAAAGGAAAAATTGAAATCCCATCATATGAGTTTGACAAACAAAATAAAAATCATATTATCACTGTGCATTCTCTCACCATGTGCCGAACATATAATAATCATTGTTTCTTTAGCCCTGAAAGGAAAACAACAAGATTTATGTTTGTTATTATCATTCCTGTCAAGTTAGATTATTTCAGTCATCACCCTCCTCCTAAACCTTCAGTAGAGAAAAAAAAAACAGTTTTTTGCAGTTTTTGGAAATTCTTTTGACACCTCTAAGCCCAGCTCATTGTGAGGAAGCTTCTAATCACATCAGTGTATTTAACCGCAATCCTCTATGGCCGTTAAATGTAGTCAGAGTAAATATTTGCTCCCCTTGTAAAGTCCGCTTGTGTGGAGTGTCCTCACAGAAACACAGGCCACTGGCTGTATGGGATTGTGTGTTTGCTCTGGAAGAGATAACATCTGAGAACAAGCACAGGTCTTGTAGAGCGTTCGGCTTGTCACATCAGTGAATTAAGCTGTCTGGACCTGCTGTCAGATGCCATTTTGATATTACGATGAGCTGATTGAAGTGGACCTGAAGTTTTAGCACCTCAACATTCAACCATCTTGAAGGGCAATATTAAAATAATTAAAATCAAAAAATCAAGAATAATATAATAATAATAATAAATAATTATACATTTAAATAATAATAAAAAATAATTAAATAAACTTTTTTAAATAATTACATTCAAAATAATTACAAATAATCAAGAATAATATAATAATAAATAAAAAATAAATATATATTTAAATAATAAAAAAAAATAATTAAATTAAAAAAATTTAAATAATTAAATTCAAAATAATTCAAAATAATCAGGAATATTATAATTAATTACACAAACTGTTTTCTGGAAAAGAGAGACGAAACAAAGAAGGATTTTACTGCTCTGTATATTTTAAAATAATTTCACTGTCATGTGCAGATCATATAACAACAATGTTGTAATAAAATAAGGTGTAAAAATCATAATAAAAAAAATCTAAATATATACAAATCTCTACAATTGAAATCTGTAAAGAAAAAAGTTTTAATAATACATTTTAAAGAATTAAAGATTAATTCTCTATTTTTCTAAGTAGCAAATTGGATAATTTGGGGGGATAACAAGAACATACTCTAATGTTCCTAATGAATACAAGTGCAACAGACAGACAGGAAACCAGAAGGTTACAAGATAGAGAATAGGAAATTAAATGTGCTGACATTAAAAGTACTTATAGCCTTAGAGGTACGTATAGAAATCTTAAAATACACACAAAACCTGATGTGATCTCTTGCTCTAGGCCTAGTCAGGATTCTAGCCGCATAAATTTGAACATGCTGATCAAAAAGTTTATTCAGTGTCATTTTTTTTAAACCACAGCAAGCAGAAATACATTACAGTAATATATACTTTATGGAAACATTATTTTATAGTTTTTTTGTTTTTGAACGTTAAGTATTTTTTAGGTTGAAATACTTTGCTGAATTAAGTTTTTTTTTAGATTTTAGATCTAGAAGAGATCTAGAATCTCTTTCCGTCGATCAAAGCTCTACAGTAGCCACTTTTCCACCATAAATCGCCTTGTGCTCTGAGGACAAGCCGTAACGTGAACTTCTCCAGCTCGTTATGATCTGAAACAGCGCTCTTCCATGTGACGGATAATTTTTTTGTTTCATCTGAGCTTCAATCCCCCTGCCTGCAGAAAACAAACAAATACTTGTGATTATAACTGATGGCTTGGAAACTGGAGAGCGACTTGTTTATTTTCAGTGAACGAAGCCAAACGCTGGGCACATTTCCTCGTCTTACCATTGTGGATGAAGCAAAACGTTGCATTGTAGGTCTGCGTTGTTTCAGTTTTGTTTTAGTTTGAGGGTAATTGCGTTCTCTTAATCAGCAGTGATTAGGAAAGAATGGCTCGTTGGATGACTTCTTTAAGGAATCTAAAACATGGTGTTTGCGTGTCTCGGAAGAATAGTATTTTTGTTTTTTATTTAAAAAATCAGTAAATCAAAGCATTAATTTAAAGCATGTGTGGGGGGATGTTAAGCAATGTGTTTTTTTATTATATGGGCACACAACATTAACACTGATTTTGTTTATGAATGTGTTCAGAATGTTACTCTCACACACACACACACACACATGCTCACACTATCACGATGCCACTAAGTTCTTTTTAAGAGCATCATCAGATTTCTCTCTCTCTTTCTCTCCATTCCCTTGGCCCTGTGTTACAGGCTTCAGTTTCCATCACATAGACTCATATGTACTGTAGCATAGATCTTTTCATCACTCAGAAACAATTACAGTATGACGGAACATAACTGGTCATGGTGCAGCATTATCTCAGCACATTTTGTGGCTGATTAACCAGTTGTTTGGTGAAAAAGATGCAGGTAAATGTAAATATTAAAGTAATAGTTCACCCAAAATTGAATCTTATACTCGTCCTCAAACCTGTATGAGTTTCTTTCTTCTGTTGAACACAAAATAAGATATGTTGGGTACCAAACAGTTGCTGGTAGCCATTTAATTCCTACAAAAATCCTATGGAAGTCAATGGCTACCAGCTGTTGTATGTATTTATTTATTTATGATTGATTGATTAAAATATGTTGAGGATTCATTGATGTTGAGCAGGGGTGTCAAACTCAATTCCTGGAGGGCCAGAGCCCAGAGTTTTGCTCCTACACACATACCATGTAGTTTTCAAATAAGCCTGAAGGACCTGATTAGTCTGATCAGGTGTGTTTAATTAGGGGTGAATCTAAACTCTGCAGGGCTCCGGCCATCCAGGTATTGAGTTTGAGGAATACATTCATTTGTATGTATATTATGTCCAGGATTTGTCAGAACTAACTGTTCTTGTTTTGATTTTCCCCATATTTTATCTTCTTAATAATTCTTGAACAAATTTGTTTCGTGTTTTATAATCTCAAATAAAACAACAACAACAACAATAATAATGTTCTTAATCAGTAAAATTGAAATAAGGTTTTTCCCCCTCCTTGATTAAGAACTTAGTGAGAATTGACCAACCAACAAACAAACAAACAAATAAATAAATAAACGTATAGCATTCCAATAGAACAAGAAAAAATACAATTATATTAAAGATGCTTTCTCTGGAAATTATTCCTTCCTTCCAAAAATAAATGTATCTTGTTTTAAGGATGCTTAGATATTTTCTTTTCTGGAACAAGATGATGTTGATCTCTCAACCTCACAATACTTGTTTATACACCTGAGCTGCAATAAAAGTGAAACTGACATTTTACGCGAGCGTGTTTGGATAGATTTGACCTTGAAGAAGTGTTCCCTATATGCTGCTCTTTGTTGTTTTATCGAGACTTGTAGGAAACGGCCTTGATGAAGAGTGTAAGAGTGGTTTGGATCAGTGGCTATCATTGTGAGTTTATTTTTACGATACAAACTTTCCCAGGCACTGTTTGTGATAAAAGTCATATCCTATCTTAGGACACAATCCCGGTCTTGATGACATGAATGGATCGGCGTGAGTGGTAGCTGTGACGACAGGACCGGGGCAGAGGTGGCTGGGCTGTAGAAGCACCTCTCTTAGGTCAGGGTCAGAGTTGAAAGGTCACAAATGGCTGCCTGTATCCTCTCATCAGGTCAGAATGGAAACGGCATTGGATACCATAAAGCCGTATCAGGGTCCTATCAGAATGAATGGTTGAAATCCAATAAACGTAAGCCTTGTCCCCAACACACAGCACTGATCGTTAAGGCTTTTTGATTGGGGTCATTGCTTCCTTTAATTAAAGAATAATGCCTTTCCCTCACCCATCGAACATGCGTTTATCTTTGTAGTGAAATATATATTTGTGTGTTTGGTCGATGACGGCTATTGAAGTGTTTAAGTGATTCTAGTACATGTGCAGGTTTTCTCAACAGTGTCATCTACTAAACTTTAGCTAGTTGAATGGTTAAAAAAAAAAAAATTCTAATTTATTCCTCCATCCTGTCCCTTCAACTTATTTTCCTTTCTTATTCCACCATATTCCATAAACACTGTGTACAGCGCACAGTCAATTCCTAAATGAATTATTGATTCCAAATTTAAAGAAGTATAAAAAATAAACAAATAAATGTCCCGTCTCTGCACATTTTTAAGCTTTACTTGAACTACTTACTTGAAAGTGTAACGTGTAAAAGTGTTCAGGAGAGCAGGGACTAACCAGACTCAGCTTTCTGTCTGAAAACTGATTTAACTGAATATAGGTACTCAAATATTTGAATGCTGGAGATACAAGAGTAAAATGCATCTAATCTGGGAATTAACAGCTGTACACGTGAACAAAGCCACATTTACAGTTATTTCCATTTTAAATTCTTTTGGTTTATTTTGGTCTCCGCCTCACTTTTCTTCATCTCCCATAGGATGGTGAAATATTTCCTCCTTTATACTGTAAGCAAGTACATTTGCCCGGATTCATTTTCATTTATGACCCTAGGAATGGGCAGGGGATTACAAATAAATCATCATCATGAAACTATTGCTTGTGTTGCACCTCAACCTAGACTTCAACCTAGCACTCTCTGTTGACCGAAACAAATGAGACATAAGAGTCGCAGCGTTACGCTCCTGTCTCCCTGAGACAGTCTCTCTGTGAAAAGAGCCCTCGAGAATACACGAGCAACTTTGTACATACTCATGTTATTATTATTCTTGAGACGATCACAGGGAAGTGTTGAAAGGTTGGCGCAGCTGTGAAAAACGTCAGTGATTCGCTTTTTCTCCTAGGCTTGTTAAACATCACTGAAAGCTGTGGTTTCTGCAGTTGTTTAGACTAACACCTTTTACAGCAACCGGGTGAGACCTGTTAAAGTTTGTGAGCGGTGTGCTTGTTTAAATGCAATCTCTTGAATTGAGGATAGGATTTAAACATGTTAGATGACCGTTTTGGTTTCTTCCTCCCTCCCCCCAGTGATCCCTTCATCTGAACAGAGTTTGAGGATGATAGAAACAGCTTCTGTTCCTCCTCTAGCATCTGTGGAGGATACACATAAAATTCCCACCAAATCTCACCAAAGCATGTGTTGTTTGATAGCATTTTGTGATGGAAATTAAATTAAAATGACACTTTTCTGAACTGAAATGAGGCCTTTGTATTGCTTAGGCTAATTAAGTTAAGCATACCAAATACATTTCTATAATAATTTTACATTACACTTTGACAAAATTAGAGCCATGACAGTTTTAAAACTCTGCTAGTTTTACCATGGAAATTAAATTAAAATGACACTTTTCTGAACTGAAATGAGGCCTTTGGGGGTTAAAATAAATTCTACATGTCCTTTTGACAATATTTATTTAATTTAAAAGTATTTATTTTACTTTTTGGTAACATTTTAATAATAATTAATATTTTTTCAAGTGTAAAACAATACATTCTAAAAATTTTAAAGTAGTAAATAAATTCATTTTTTTATATGAAAAACATAAAAACAATAAAAGTCAGTTACAAAAAAACACATACAAGTAGTGCATCTACAATGTAAAATTAATATAGGTTCTGAAAGGCTCTCACATCGACCTGCATATAAAATTATATGGTCACTAAACTATTTATGAATTTTTCCCCTACCACCCAGTTTCTTACACTGTGCTAGTTCCATGTCTCTCTTATCACAAGGAACTTTCTTTCTTCTCAAATCATTTAATCAGTATTTCAAGTTTATTTATTTATTCAGCGATCAATGGGGTAATATAGTATACAGTCATTCAGTTATTATTACAAAATAAACCCTGACAGAATGATACTGAATCCTGGATGATACTGAAACTTGATGTTGGGGTTCATTTTAATCCTTCCATATCACTGACATGTGGATGTTTATTCTGATGAAACCCAACCTTCCCTTCTCTGCCTGTTGTATTAATTCCAAGAGTAAAGTCTATTTTATTTCTCTCCACAGGAGTGGCAGAATTCCATCCAGAAGAACGCGGGCTTGGCCTTCATCGAGCTTGTGAACGAGGGCAGGTAATTATCTAATCCCGTCCTCTGACCCTTTGCTAGCAGCCTCCTCATTATCTCCCGGCCTACAACTCTCCGTGTGTACGATCAGATTCTGTTTGGGAGGAAATCAATGTAATGTGGAAAGGGGATCACCAGGGTGACCTGGAGTTCAAGGCGTCTGTCAATAACTTGGCTTGTTCCCGTGGGTTCCCATGTGTTTCTGAGAGGGCTGCAGCGCCTTAGTTTCTTGCCCACCTCTTGGGAAATCTTTCTCGTATCTTGCTGTTTTCAGACGGGTTTATGTATCATCTGTTGGACTCTTTTACTCAGACTCTCTTTGGGATGGAAGGATCTGTCTTCAATTTCAAGCCCTTAGATCTTTCAGATGGCTCTCATTTCTATGTTCGCAATGGAAATTCATGTTAATGAATGCTGCCGTGCTGATGAGTGCTCCAGAAATGCTAATGAATGCAGTGATGCACTGAGGCTCCTCCACCTTCACTGCTGGCCATCTTTACAGCTTTTTCAAACATACACGCTTTTCTTTTGGAAAGCAGGGTCAGGGTTGAGACAACATCTGGGACACCAGCACCTGTCATAGAGATATCAGTGCAATCATTGCTATAAAAGTGCACATCAAATATGTCATTATAATGCCTACTTTCAATACTGGAGTTTGTAACATTGTTTGAATTCTTACCTAGCCCAAAGAAAAGAACTAAAACGAGAACTATGGCAGTGCAGTGATTATATTAGGTGATAATTCCATTGTACTTGGATGGATCAATGATGTGACTCATGTTTTCGTCCATATTCATTAATTTATAAAAAAAAAATGCATAAAAATGTGCTTTAAACATACAATGACCTGCAACACCTTTTAATTTTATAATTTGTAATTTTATAAAATAATTTTATAATTATAATTTTGAGCGTAAAGTAAAAAAGTTGTCTGTGCTGATTTCATTGGCTGATTTCATTAAAAACCTCTTAAAAAATTATGAAATTGTTGAAAAGAAAACCTTATAAAGTTTTTTTTGTTGTTGTTTTTTTTAATGACAAGGCAAGGTTAGGTCGGGTTGCAAAATGTCGTGGTGCAACTCACCAATAATAATAATAAATTTATTATATAATAAATTTATAATGTACTTTTCTCATACCCACAGCGTTACAAACAGTAAAAACAACTAAAACTATAAAAATTAAAGAAATAATACTGTACAAAAATACAGTAAAAGCTAACAACACCCTATTGAAAAGCTAATCAAATTAATCAAGATAAGCTATTTTAAAAAGATGGGTTTTTAACAGTTTCTTGAAAGTGCTTAATGCGAATGAGAAGGCATGTACGGGGTAACTTAAGTCACAAAATCCATTCCATGTACAACTTTATATTTTAGAGTGAGAGTTTTAAAATCAATGTGCAATTTAACTGGAAGCCAATGCAAATAACAAAGCACATTTGTAATAATGTGATTGTCACGATCACCAGCTGGAGTGCCCTTGATTGCCACCTTGGATCCTCAGCCTTCGTGTCCTCGTGCAGTTTTGTGACAGAAGACTTCGCCACTATAGATCCAGCTGTTGAGTTAGTAGGCAGCAAGCTCCTGTGGCCAAGTAGCTTGATAGACTGCGCATTCCAGCATGCCCTACACTGAGGATTGCGAGCCCAGTGTTTGTAGTGTCTTCCACTCCAGAGCCTCGACCCGTCATGGCTGCCAGTCCAGAGCCTTCAGCCGTCATGGATGCCACGCCAGTGTTCCCGGTCATCATGAACATTGCTCTTGAAGCTAGTAAGGCAGTGCCCTGGCAACCGAGACTGATGTCCAGTGTGGCGAACCCACCGCTGGCCATTTTGGGCTGCATATTGCTCTCTGGCCCATAAGTCCGCTCCAGAGCCCACTCTAGTCCATGAATCCGTTCTAGAGCCCTCTCCAGTCCATGAGCCCGCTCAAGCCCCAGAGCTCAGTCCTGTGTTGGTGCCAGCCTGTGAGTTCCCTGCCTGTCCTGTCACGGCCAAGAAAGTCATTCCTGAACTCTCTGAATGTCTCGTTATGGCCACAGGGGCCATTTCTAACCTCTCTGAGCCCTCTATCGTTCCATCTGCTCTGCCTTGGTGGCCTTCAGATCCACCGTGGTGGGTTCCAATTCTGTCTGAGCCATCTTGGTGGTCCTCTGCACCATCAGCTCCGCTGAAGTGGTCTTCCGCTCCATCGGCCCCACTGTGGGGATCTTCGGTCCCACTTGCGCCACCCTTGTGGTCTTCTGCTCCTCCCAGGCTTCCAGCTCCACCGCCCCCACCCTGGTCACCTGCTCCTTCAACTCCACTCTGGCTCCCCTTTTAACCTCAATCTTCAGTCCTTCTTCCTGTCCATGGGCCTGGCCCTCCATCCCTCCCCCTGTTCCACCTCCCTCCTGGACTTAAGTTTGTTCTTGTTTTTGGAGCGTCTGGAAGCCGCTCCTTAAGGGGGTACTATGTCACGATCACCAGCTTGAGTGCTCTTGATAGCTGCCAGAGGGCACTCCATCCCGTACCTTTGCCACTCTATCCTGGACTGCATTTCCCATAACCCATTGCCTGGACTCATCATGCCTGATTGTTTGTTTTCACCTGTTGCTCATTACATCTGCCTATATAAGCCTGGAGTTTTCAGTCACTCTTTGTGAAGTCTTGCATGTGTTACAGCTGCAGTTCTAAGCCTTTTATCCTGGTTCTTGATATTCTGCCTGTTTATCTGGATTACTCTGTTAGCCTCAGCCCTGAACTCTGCTTATTGAACTGCTTATTGTGTTTGACCTCATGCCTGTTTTGACTACAATTGTGGATTATTCCTCTAATCAACTACTGCACTTGGATCCTCAGCCTTCGTGTGCAATGATGTAATGTAATGATTTAGATTATTTTTTTTGTATCTTTGGCACTAATATTTGCCATTTAACCTTATAACGTAATATATATTAATTATGTAATGTAATGTAATTTAATAATATAGCTATAGAATATAAAGAAGCACAAACATGATTTTACCGTGGTATAATCTACCATGCTAATAATATAATGGCACATTTAGGTACTTGTTTGTTTCTATCATATCATGAAGTAAGTAAAAACAGATAAAGAAAGACAGGAAAGCAAAATGGTGATAGAGAGAAGGGCAGTCACACAGAGTGGGCTGTTATTAATGGCAGTCGGGGTGAGAGGGGTGGGAGAGGGTCACTGCAGAGTCCCTGGCACGTCCGCTCCCCCGCTGCCCACCGCTGACACACCAGGCTCGAGTTTCAGCCCTCCACCCTCCGCCTGTTATTTTTCCACTTTGCAGAGGCCTGAGCCTCCTGACCTGCTGAGAGACTCGTCTCTGTCCCTGGGGGGAGTGTTTTATTAGGCCGCGGCTTGTGTTGTTCACAAATCTGCCCGGGGTGTAAATATGCTGTTTCAAGATCAGGTTCCTCCCCATCTGTGCTAACCCAGGGCACAATGGACAGAAAAAGCAGTGCTGATTCACAAACAAGACTCTGAGATGGACAGAACATCTTCGGGTTTGGATGAGGGCTGACAAACAGTAGCAGTAAAAGCAGGATGCATCTGATTTCCCATCAGCCCCTGTAATCATCAGATGCCCTGTGATAAGGAGCAGTTTGTGTGTGTGTGTGTTTATCCAAGGAAGGCTGTTCTTACATATGTAGAAACATGAGCCAGGGTGAGACGCGCCCCATCTCCACACCCCCTGCATCTGTATCTTGTTAGATGCATATCATTTACAAATCAATCGCTGGTTGTTTTTAGTGGGGTGGTTTTAGCTGCCGTGCTAAATATGATTTTCTGCTTGTTTTACATGGTGTAGTTAAGTTGCTTTAGCGTACTCTTGACACTTTGATGGCCTAACAACTGTGTTATTAAATCAGTAAAACTAATTTCACGGATTAACAGTTGAGGGATGTTGAAGGTCTTCATTTTTGCAATTTTTTAATGCTATTTTATGAACATTATTATGTCAAATGATATACAGTGGAATTTATATACAGTATTATTTATTAGGGATGCGTGATTTACCAACACAGCATCATTTATCGCTGATATTGGCAGATGTTTTTATTATTATTATTATTTAGGGATGCACGATATTATCGGACTGATATCGGAATCGGCCGATAATGGCTTTAAATGTAAATATCGGCATCGGGCCCAATATGAAAAATTATGCCGATATGTCTTGCCGATAAGAGGAATACATTAACTCACATGTGCTCAGGGTGTGCTAGTGATTAGATCACGTCAGCAGTGTGGCTCATTCTTGAAGAAAAGTTTTGTCTGAATAATGATTAGATTCGCTTTGGATCGCTGCATTTAATCTGTGAAAGCATCATTCAGAATGACGCGTTTGGTGTATGATAGAGTAAACAGTAATAGCAGGTGCAGTGGCAGCAGCGGCAGCCTCCCCCGGGTCCTAATGCCCGTTCGGTAAGGAGTTTTAATCTGTAGGGGGTGCTGTTGGCCTACTTCTAATTAAATTAAAAGTAAAATAGCCTACACAAATAACATTTAGACTGTGTTTCTGATTAAATAAAGCAGTAATTGATGTCATAAAATAATGAGTATGTTTTGATTTAAAGGTCAGAAGCTATAGCTTACGTGAAAAAAAAAATCACAAACATGACACTTATACATATACAGTATATACTGATTTATTCATTAATGTGTAATGTTTTATTTTTTAAACAAATCATAAGCTGTAAAAGATTTAAAGAATTTTTACAACTCTTTTGCTCTAGACCATCAACAAATGTTAAATCTTAAAATAAAATGTTTACTGATATTCATTAATGTGTAATATGTTTTATTTTTTAAACAAATCATAAGCTGTAAAAGATTTAAAGAATTTGTACAACTTTTTTGCTCTAGACCATCAACAAATGTTAAATCTTAAAATAAAATGTTAGGGTTAACCCTGCATCTTTCTGGGGAAAAAAATGCGGCGATTGATATGTTTTGAGCTGCACAATATGTCAGAATAAAATCAATATTGGCTTAGTGTGATGCACCCCCCATAATAATTATATTATAATAATAAAATATAATAATATTTTTTTCATATCACAATATACTGTATATCACAGGAAAACAATGTCAGGAATCACAATGTCAGTTTTTCCCAATATTGTGCAGTCCTACAGGTTAATAATATCAGCCATAATATGGAAATAGTTATCAGTGTATCTTCTAGATTTAAGTTCTTGAAGGGTTGTGTCTATAAATGTGTCTATTGCATCTCTTACGATCAGTACATTTCTTAATAAATGAAAAAATATGCGTGATTTAGTTTAATCGGATCCGTATAAAAGTATTTGGATTCAGTTATGTCACCAACACAAACTGCCTCATTGCAGCAAAGAATTCAGACAGAATCATGTGATGTCAGGTATGAACTCTTAAACTTCAATGTGGTTTTGATGTACAGACTGCTGAGCCACACCATGAAGGACCATCTGGTGCGTGTAGCTAATGAGGCCGAGTTCATTCTGAGCCGCCAGAGAGCAGAGGACATCCACAAGCACGCGGAGTTTGAGGTGAGCACACACACACACACACACACACACACACACACACTATCAGCATCAGTCTACAAGAGTTCTTGTCTGTTGTCAGTGATGCTCCTAAAAGTTTTCAATAGTTGAAGACCCCATTAAATGGCTGGATGGACACCCTATGAATGTGTTTAAAATATATTGATAGCTCTTGTTGCATTTTACAGGCTGTTGTCCTATCAAATGATGTATAAAATGAGAATACCATCTAATACCACTTCCCACTGACTAGCAATAGCAGGTAGCAAATCATAATTCACGGCTGTGACATACATAGCTATGTAAACTACTGTTCAAATGCTCAAAAATCTTTTATGCTCACCAAGGCTGCATTTATTTGATCAAAAATACAGTAAAAGCTGTAAATTTTGTGAAATATTATTATAGTTTAAAATATCTTTTTAATCTTAAAAATCATTTTCTTTTTTTAATATATATTTTGTAAAATGTAGTTTATTCCTGTGATGCAAAGCTGAATTTTCAGCATCATTACTTCAGTCTTCAGTGTCACATGATCCTTAAGAAATTATTTTAATATGCAGATTTGGTGCTCAAGTTACATATCTGATTATTATCAATTTTGAAAACAAAGTAAGTTTTTACTGTCACTTTTGATCAATTTAATGCATCCTTGCTGAATAAAAATATGAATTTCTTTAAAAAATAAAAAAACTTTTGAATGGTAGTGTATAAAAAGTACAATCCCTTCAATATGTCCTGCTCCAACTTAACAGGGAAAAAAAAGTCCAAGTCACGTCATTTCATGGGATCTTGAAGACTTGCTTCTAAGTGAAGCAATAGCTAAATTTTCTTGACACAATGTGCAAACAAGCTACTTTCACTTTTTGCAGATATATTCTGTTTCAGGCTTGATTTACAATTTTAAAAACCGTTGTAAGATTTAATGAAATTGTTAAGCCCCCACGAGGATATAAAAAAAAATACGTTTTGTCTGTCTGAACTGAGAGGCTGCCAACGTGAGGGAGAACAAATGTTTTCTTTTCAAACTGAACTTATATGGAAGAAGGTTTCAAGCTTTGGCTACAGAGATTGCGTTTGGCATGTATCTTACCAAAACATAGCAGCACAGTTGATTTATTCCTTATAGCACAGCCATGGGGCATTCCTCCACCGCTGCCCCACCAAACACGCACACACATCACCTCTTTTATCACTGCAGTCTCGCTTTCTCATTCCTTCCATCGTTCTCCATTTCTGTCTACCTGCTTCTTTTTCCCTCACAATTCCCTTCGGACTCATGTTCTGCCAGTTGTGCTCCCTTTGTGGGAGAATTTCACCAGTGACAGGAATACAGCACCTTCATTTCTGTCTTCCTTTCGTTTCCCGTCCCTCCCTCTGGTTCTGTCTGGCTGGACGTGACAGTGTAAAGGAGGAGTGGGCTCTGCTCTGTTCAACATCTCCCACCCTCCAGTTGTAAAATGTTATGCTTTGAGAAAGGTTCAAGGCACGGTCTCTGAACTGAGACTGGGAGAGGAAAACATTTGAAAGACAGTATTAAAAGTAAACATGTAAAACCGGAGAAAGCGATCGTGTATCATGTCTGTGAAAGGTTCTGCAGTAGTCTGCTTTGTTAGGGTCATGTTTTGTATGTGATTGGGCCTGTACGCTTATTTTGGCAGCTTCCCTCAAACGCTTCACCCAGCGTCTCACCGTTTTCAGAAAACAAAGGAGTTCTGATTCATTATCAGCTCAGAGAATCAGAATCGCTTTATTCGCCACTGCAGGAGCAGAGTTGAACGCAAGTCAGTGTTTCTTGTACTTTAATTCAAGAGTGGCATTGTCCCACTGCTGAATCTGCAGGATTTTGGTCCAATACAACTCACTACAGTCCTTACTGAATATTCAAAATCAAATATACAGTTGGGAATTGAAAACAAGCTGCTAAATTTGACAGATTCTTTCTAACTAATCAGTTAAACTGATGGGCAAATGACTTCCTCATTGAATCTTTCAGATGACTCACTCAGTAAACCGCAGCGTGTAATTATGATACATTATTAAGACTTCATATAAACTATCATTAAAACAGTTTGGGATTGATGAGATTTTTTTCATATTCTTTTAAGAAGTCTTTTATGTTCCCCAAGGCAAATATAGTAGAAATTTACAGTGATATTGTGAAATATTATCATAATTTAAATTTTTTTTTTATTTATTTTTTTTTTTAAACTATTTTAATATATTTTCAAATGTACTTTACACAATGTAACAAAAATTTGTTTACTTTTATATATATTTTTTTAAAGATATATTTTGCTTTTGCGAGGACGGGAACATTCTAAAGTTTCTGTAACATTCTGTAATATTCTAGTGCTTTCTGCAACATTCCAGTCATACACTTCTGAAGTTTTGGGCGACTCACTTTTGCAAACTGTTTATGTCAAACTGTTGTTGTTAGCTCAGTATTATGCATGTAGCACGTCATTTTTATGCATGACTAATAACAGGTTAGCTTGTCAACATATTTTTTAGCTTTCATGAGCACCGTTAATGACACAAAAAAGTAATGGGATTTTCATATTCAGCATGTCAAACCTCATAAATATTTTAAATAAAAGCTAAACAAAACTGTAGCAAAGTTCGTAGTCACGGGAAGAAGGAGGCGGGAACCGGCGAACACTCAATGAAATCTTTAATAAAATAAACAAACACAAAATAGCGCGACAGCCCCTCGCGGACAACTGTCGCGCACAAACAAAACCAAAACACAAAATAAACTCCAGGCCTGGTCCTCTCTCGTCTTTCACTGTCGTCCCTCCTCCTTTTTATCCTTCCGGAGCTCCTCCGTGAGACTCGAGACCGGTGAGTGGCGCAGGTGTCGCGCATTAGCAATTACTCCACCGGCCTCGCTCCGTTCCCACGGCTCTCGGCCCCGCCCCTCTCGTCACAAAAACTTTTATAAAAATTAGTTTTGCAGTGTTATTCCTGTGAATTTTCAGCATCCATTATTCCTGTATTCACGGTCACATGATCCTTCAGAAATCATTCTAATATACTGATTTAACGGTCAAAAACATTATTTTAATTATTTATTTTAATAGATAAAATATACTGCTGATAGCCATGTGTTTATATGGGCTGGCGTCTCATTGCAACAGTAACACTCAACACTATAAGAGCGCCTGCAGGCGTGTGTCCTGTAAAACAGATGAGAGCTGGCAGTATTGCTCGAACATACCCCGCTTAAACAAGCTTCCTTACCTCACAGTGACATTTAGAGGGAACCTCGGAACACCCTTCCTCATCATTCCCACTGCCCCAAATTCCCAGGATTGGCCAAGTTCTCCCAGACGCTCAGTGGAAGACGGCCGCACACTGGGGACGTGCTTAGCTTTCCTTTTTCTCTCTAATTGGCCCCTCTGGTCCGATTCTTTCTGCTTTTCCAGCTTCACTCACAGCACGGTGGAGAATGTATTATTCTCACAAATACTGCTGGGTATTCTGCCAAATGCTGAAAAAATGCACAGATAATCAGTGCCAGGCACATTATATGGATGCCAAAAAAACTGCACAAAAAGCACATTGTTTTCTTATCATTTTACAGTCTTCAGTTACATATATTTATTTTAAAAAATGAGGTGAAAATGTTGTGCAAGATTGCATGAATAAAAGGGCACTATACTATTTAATCCTCTACTTGAAATCTCACATAATGCTGTTCTCTGTGGAGCAGACGGTTTCACATGACTTAGGAAATCAGGTGCAATTATGCCATTTTTTGTCACTTTGAGTTTAAAGTGCTCCATAATGAAAGCCATATGCTGTGATGCTTCATTGACCCAAACTCTCTTTAATAAGAGAAACCGATGTTGGACAGACAGATGGCTGGGAATCTTTTGATTGGTTTGATGTACAGTAGTTTGTAGAGGGAAATAGGGCATGGATAGTTGGGTCACAGTTACTTGTGACGGTTATGGATCACACTTTGATTAGTGCCTAGATGGCAGCGTTTAAGTCAATGCTTCCCAAACTGTGGGCCCATCTCATATAGCCAGGGTGTCCGTGGAAAATCACTCAATTGTTTACAAAAATTAAACTGAAAAACTAGATACATCTGGAGACATAGTTGTCGAAGTGTATTTTATTTCCCACAATATGGCTTTTCAGTCACAGCACAGATTTCTCAAGAATCCATCTCAGCATTGAATCCCTCGCTTAGATATAGTTGCTCCTCTGTGACCCCTGAAAAGCAGGGAGCCTCCGATAAGTGCAGCACTGATATTGCCGTATTGATTTTCCTCTATTCCGGCGCTTGCCATCTTCTCTGAGCCACCGGTTTCATTTTGCACGGCCACAATAAAAATAACAGGCCAGTGAAAGATGCCCCCGTGGGGATCACACTGCCTTTCCATCCTGAAGAGCGGTTTACACAGGATTTGGATGTTTAAGGGAACAACATGAAATATGAGACATATGAGAACCAGAATGGATGGAGAAGTTTGCTCTTTGTTTCTCAATATTGTTTCGTTCACAAATTGCTGTGTAATGCTGTAGCCTTGACTACATTCAGAATGAGGACGATTCACCTGTTAGTTGTCTGTGATCTACAGTTACTGTAGCAATATTATAACGGGGCTAATTTTCTTTGAGAAGGTTTGGTAAATTTGTATTTCACATCTGTGTTTTTCTCATACAACCTACGTAAACCTTTTGGAGAAAAGTACGTACAGTTTTTTTTGGCAAACTCATGGGTCCTCTGAAAAATCTAATAATGCCTGGGTAGAAATGTCTAATTATGGTATATTATTTTTTCCACATCACTTCTCATTTTATTTTCAACTTCTTTTGTTGAATACTGCAATTAAAGCTACAATTTTTGCGACTTTCTTTATTGTTTTACTGCCTGATGCACCTCCTTTCAGGATTTAGGATTTTGATTAATTTAATGAGTAAAATAAAAATTTAGGTACTGATCGCACACAATGAATGCATGAATGAATGAATAATTAAAATAAAATAAGTAAATAAACAAGAATTAAAAGGTGAATAAAACAAATAAATAAATAAAAACAAAAATTAGGGTACTATCGCAGACTGTTATATTAGTGACAAATTATAATAGTGTCTAAATTCCTTCTGATATACCTAATATACCAAATTATATTACATAAACCAGTTATATACCTAATGTTGTAATGTAATCATGAATAGGTCCTGTTTATTTCAATGGGTTGTCAATCCTGAGAGAAGACAATTCTCTTTTAGTAAAAAATGATGCAGATCCCAATCTTGCTCGAATAGTTGTTACTCGAACATTGTTTAGAAAATGAATCCTAAGTGAAATGAAGTGTTTTCAGTCTTAGTTTATAAGGAGGATTTGATTCAGATGCGTTTTCTCCCTTAGTAGGAATACCACAATCACACTCGGATCTGATATGATTTAATTTGGTGAGAATGCAGTCCGATCCAGAAACCAAAACACTACTAATATCCATATGATAACCACGACGCATAGCTGATAGATCATTGGAGAAGGAATCTGTGAGGCACTGTATTGAATTGAACCAAAGTGAAAATGCAACATTGTAACAGTTTAATGTCTGTTTCAGAACAAATCAAACAAACTGCAGATCTGAAAACTCTAAATTTAATTGAACATTATTCAATAGCAGGGCGCTTGTATGTGAAGCACAGACTGCTACAGTGTGTTGTTCAGTTGAGGAATGGGTCTTAAGAGAAAGGTGGCAGCATTGAAGACGGCCTTTGTTCCAGTGCATTCTCTAGTTGGTGAATTATTTAGGAAATAAAAATAAATTTATGTTTGTTCCCTGTCAGGGTTCAAATCCACCAGAAGAGATGGTGGATACCAGTGATTTAGACACATTTTTATTACTTAGATGGATAACATATGCCTTTATACACTCCCCGGCTCCCCTCGTGTCTCTCTCTCTCTCTTTCTCTCTCTCACACATACACTCTCATCCATCCACTCTGGGATTGAGTTATCTTTACCCCTTGAGAGTGAGATTACAGGGACAGCAGGGTCCTGACGGACACAGAGATAACCGCTGGAAATCCAATTATCTTTTAGTGTTCTCTTTCTAATAGGATCCCTAATACGGAAAAGATTTTTCCGGTAACAACTGTACAATGGCGGCCGATACCTGCGAGGGAGAAAAGAAATGACAGATTTAGGGAAAGAGAGTGACTTCCTTCTTTAATGAGAGTCTTTCTTTATTAGAAATGAAATGTGGAGGATACTGGGCCACAAGGCCAGATCTCTCGGATGTGATAGAACGAGGTCATTGTTCCCTCTTTCACTCTCTTGCTTTTTTTTGTTAGCTTTTACTTGATATTGAAGTGATGGAGTGTAATCGAGTTGACTCCCGACTGAAGTGTGTGTGAAGAGAGGTGATGGGCCACTTCATTAGCGTTTAGTGTCTGTGTTTCTGTAAGAGGAGACTAGGAGTTAATGACATCAACTGCGAAATGAGACTCATGACCTCGCATTATTCCAGCGTGCGTGTTCACTATTCCTCCAGCCTCTGACGGTTATCTGTACTAGCCAAACAAAAGCTCATCTAAATGATGTTCACTTAGAGCTTCAGTAAGGTTACACTTGTGCTGTTTGATAAGTCAGCAGCTATCTTTACTGCAAATAATGGCTTTGTGGAATACACTCGTACATGCTCTTTCTTTCTCTCCCTTGTTCTGTCCTCTCTTCTTCTTGCTATAATTAATTCCCCAGGTGATGGCAGTGCAGCAGGTCATTCATTATACTGTATCTCGTCCCCAGCACTCTTCTGCTCCTTGTCGTTCTCACTACATTCACATTTACAACACTGAAGGGTTAGACGCATACCTTTTTGTTTTTATTTTAGTAGTAGAATTTGTAATCAAAATAATGATATGTCATTTGATTGATAGAATAATCAATATATGCTGACAACATTCTCAGAAATATAGATATACAGATAATTCTGACATTGCATTATTGTGAATAGACATTGCAAAAAGTGGGATTATTTCAAGGTTCCTTGGGGGTCTTTGAAAAGTCTTAAATTCAGTTTAATCAAATTTAAGATTATAAAGTCTTAGGTATCTAAAATGGTACCGTAAATGTAATAATTGTCATTTTAAGAGGTCTTAAATTTGGAGAAGGAAAAACAATAGTCGCAATATAGCCTAATGTGACTATTAAACTTCAAAAGGCTATGATTTAATGAAATAAATGTGAGCGTTGCACATTCAGAGTCAAATCACGGTGCTCACAGTTTCAGAGCAGTTTGCAATCGCTGAAGACTGCGCATTTACTGTATGCCAAGCGCTTGCTTATGTTCTACTGTTGGTGAATTATAATTGTTTACTTTATGGTTTTTATATTGTAATATGTTGTAGATGGTTGTAAGAGTGCCTATTTATTCTTTAAATCAACAACTGAAAGCATGCAGCATATAGACATATCAGAATAAGAGTCATGGTGTATTTCAGACTTGTTTATAATTAGAAGTCCTGCATTATGCATTAAAACTTTTTCTGGGTATTATTGGTATTTAGCATGTAATATTAATAATAATAACCCTCAGTCATTTTGTGTTCTGCCTGCTCAGCTGGGATAGGAGGAAGTGTTTTAACTTGGGAAAAACTACACACTTCAGCTTTAAATATAGACAGAAATCACAATGGCTCTTGGAAATAATACGATTATAATATATATATATATAAAAAATATATATATATTGTGAAGATATCTTTTCATACTGTTCATTTGACCCGTGTTATCACCCTCCCAACAGTGACGGTTTGCTTGTAGTTTTTTGTTCATTGGGCTCAGGACCAAATGCATTTCCCTTATTTACCAGAAGTAAAAATATTATCCCGCATTCACATTCATCCACACCTGCTCCTCGTCGCCTGCCGGCAGACGTGTTCATTTTTCACTCGCCGCACATCTCCTTCATTTGACTATTTTTCACCTCAAAGGACACTTAATTCCTACAATTTCTCACACGGCGTGACCTTGAAGTTGCAGGAGTCAGCTGCCCGTGTAGAGTAATGGATCCAAATAAATGCCTTTTTTTTTTGGAGAAGGGGTGGGAGGAAAGATGAAGAATCTGCCATCTACGCATTGTGACTAGTCCATTAAAAGCACGAAATGAAGGAGGGGAAGAGAGAAGCCAAAGATGCTTTGATAAGTTGTTACACCTGTGTTAACCTTGATGGTCACCCTGACTCTGGGAAGGAGGTGGTAACATTTTCTGTCTCTCTAGTTGCTTTACACTAGATTCCTGCTCCATCTATCGCCGAGGGAACATGGGATGGAGGGAAATCAATACAGAGAGGCGTTGGCTGACAGCGGTATCGCTCCAGAATTGAAGTGCCTGTCAGCCTTTGTCATTCTGTGACTTTTGTTCGCTATTGTACTTTTAAGCCGTCATTTTTCTTGGTTGTCACTTTTCACTTTCCCAGCTTGCTTTTGTCTGAATTCCCCTGGCTGTAATTTTTACGCTGCGGCTTTAAATTTGGAAAGACAGTGGGTCAAAAGATCAAGTGCAATGAAAATCTCTCGAATTTGATTGGCCGACGAACATGGCGTACGTTCGTTTTTCATTTTGTTTCTCTGAGTGGCGCGTGCATATCCTCCGCAACATAATGAGTTCTGGTCCCTGGCAGATGATGATTATATTGTTTAAACTTGCTACCCTGTTTAGGGAGGAGAGGGTAAACCTGCAGCCCATGATTGTTCATATCTTGTTACAAGGAAACGTTGGGATCTGCTAACACTGGAAAATAGTAGTCATCGGTATGTTGTTTTGCTTTAGTTCCCTATTAATTCTGAATGTGAAAAACGTATTTAAAAGTGATTTTTGTTCCACTGGCCTATACAACAATAGGCCTGGATTTTATACCGAAACCTATTGCCACACATTCAGAAGATTTCAGAAACCAATGCAGTTTGTTGAAATACTCTTTTTCTAAAAAAGACATAAAGGGGGCTACCATTCTTGTCAATGGTATTGTTCATTTATTTACTTCTGCAGCTTTCTACAAGTGGAAACATGCAGCAAATATTACTATAAAACCAAATAATGCTCCAACATATAATTAGCAGACTCTGACACAACACATAAGAAGTTGAGCTTCATCATGATCAACTAAGATGTGAATGACTACTTTTGTTAAATGTCCCAACCAGGATTGATTTATTAATAAATTACCCATGAGTCTTTCTCAATGATTTACTAGTAAATGGATGCTCTGCTACAGCACGAAGTGAGTTGTGTGCGTGTATGTGATTTTAAACAAATCAGATCATACTGAAAAAAAGGTGTTAAACATGTTTAATCATGTTAAATTTAACAGCTCCCATTTGTTTTTGATTTCAAATTTGGACTAAATACATTTTAAATATGTGACCCTGGACCACAAAACCAGTCATAAGGGTCAATTTTTTTAAATCGATGTTTATACAAATGACTGAATAAATAAGCTTTCCATTGATGTATGGTTTGTTAGGATCGGACAATATTTGGCCGAGATGCAACTATTTGAAAATCTGGAATCTGAGGGAGCAAAAATATATAAATATTGTGAAAATCATCTTTAAAGTTGTCCAAATGAAGTTCTTAGCAACGCATATTACTAATCAAAAATTAAGTTTTGATATATTTACAGTAGGAGATTTACAAAATATCTTCATGGAACATGATCTTTACTTAATATCCGAATGATTTTTGGCATAAAAGAAAAATCGATAATTTTGACCCATACAATGTATTGTTGGCTGTTGCTACAAATATACCCCAGCGACTTAACACTGTTTTTGTGCTCCAGGGTCACATATCTTGTTAATTCAGTTGCCTACTTTTGTCAAACTCCAAAATATGCATTTTATTTGGACCTTTATTGAAGTGCTGAATAAATAGTTCTAGACTACTGTAGACGATACAGATTTTTTACAATAATATGGCTCTAATGTTTTGTCATGGGTGTAGTCCGTTGAAGGAAATGAGTGCTGACCCTGTCCGTTTCAGTTCTCCAGAACACAGAACATTTGGAGATGTGGATGATTACTCTGTCTGAAGTCATAAACACATTGCTTTAATAGTTTTCTCTCTGCCTCTATGGCTTCAGCTTCAGCCACACTGTGACTGCAGATTGTGCTTCCCTCTTCAGTGGACTGCCAAACATGTGCAAGACCCTTTGAATTAAGTTCACCTTGTAGGGTTTCCAGAAGTCTTATGACGTCACTTCAGAATTACAGCCCCAAACGTGATGATAATGTCACTGCTGTGTAGTTCACCTGAATGTTTCCTATAATGCAGCCTGTATGTTCAGCTGCAAGGAAGCCATTTGTCAGGAAGTTCATGAAAATTACGAAGCCCATTATGGAGCTCAGGGATTTGGTGCCGTTGACACTAGTTGATAAAGTGCCTGTTTATGCCAAAGTGTTTGAACTCATGACGGCTAATTAATAATGTGTTAATCAGTCGTTGAAGGGAACAATGAAAAAAATATGGATGATTGCTATGTTTGTTTCTGATTCAGAAATCACCTTCAGAACAAACTTCAAAACGGTTTATTTCAATGAATATTACAAATTCTAAATATTACAAACTTAAAAGGTCTTATAAAAATAATATTACAATATGTAAAAAAGTATTTGATTACATAAGTCATTAATAATATTTATGTGCACCTTTTATTGTTGTCAAACCCGTTCTTTTGCTTGTTTTTTCTTTCCTCCATTCTTTCATCAAAACGAATGTTACCCATCTAGAATTTTCCATTTCTTACCCAGACGTGACCTTCCACGCCGAACAGAGACAAATCGCTGTCTTTCTTTCCGTTCCTTTATTCCCGCTCTTTTGTTACACTAGACACTCAAATAGGTTCACATTTAAAGATTCACCCTTTGCCTTTTATCTCTCTTTTATTCCACCGTCCTCTTCTCATGGCTTTAAGGTCACTGCAGAGTTAAGAACAGCGAAATGAGACAGATTGATAATTAGGAGAGGGAAGCCCCCCTAATGTGATTTATCTCTATGGATTTTCTGTCATACATCCTCAAATTGGAGAGGAGGGCCCATTAGAAGGCACTTTGGAGCGTTTACCACTAACTTTGCCGAGGCAGGCTTTGGCATCTGCCTTCACTGTATTTGTTGTCTGAGGCGGGTGCTGTCCAAAGCTAATTTAATTTAGGGCCATAACACGCAATGGATGAAGCAGAGGGAATTACATTAAAACAAGCTCTAGTGGTTGCCGTAACCTTTCCGCTTGATTGCTGTTTGCTAGACGTTGCATCAGAATCAGATAAGAGGCACCGGGAAAAAAACGAACCCATGTTGTTTTGCGCTTGGTGGGCTGTTTTCGCTTATTGTGGGTTGAATTCATTCCAGCATCTCACCAGCTTTGTTACTCATCTCCTGATTTATTGATTCTGATTGGGACATTGGTTTCCACAGAGGACGGCTTATTCATTTACTTTTCTACTTTGGGTAGTACCAGATAAAAACAGAATTGAAGTTTTATCAGAGGGACATTTGCAGTGCGAGGTGCTTTGTTAAAGGATTGCATTTGAGTTCAATAACAAATTCTGACAAAGAAAAATGTCTCCTTGTGCATTATGGGTAGTTTCTACATTTTTTAGCGTAGCCCAAAGGCATTAGCAAATACATGTCCAGTGTTATTAATCACTGTGACAACAGCCTGGAAATGACCCAGAGTTCCATTTGTTTCCTGTGTGTATGGAGTTACCGCATACACACACACACACACACACACACACTCATACGCTGAGGCGTCAACACACACTCTAATGATGTAGTGTGCTTTGTTTTCTTCACCCGTTCTGATAGACAGCATTCTTCTCAGATAAAAGTAGCACAGGAACACACTTGTGCCTTCAACTTGTTTGTATGTGACAAGTTTGTATTGTAGCTTTTAAATGTGACCCTGGAGCACAAAACCAGTCTTAAGTTGCACGGAGATATTTGTAGCAATAACCAAAAATACATTGTATGGGTCAAAATTATTGATTTTTCTTTTATGACAAAAATCATTAGGATATTAAGTAAAGATCATGTTCCATGAAGATATTTTGTACATTTCCTACCGTAAATATATCAAAACTTCATTTTTGATGAGTAATATGCATTGCTAAGAACTTCATTTGGACAACTTTAAAGGCGATTTTCTCAGTATTTTGATTTTTTTGCACCCTCAGATTCCAGATTTTCAAATAGTTGTATCTCAGCCAAATATTGTCCTATCATAACAAACCATACATCAATGGAAAGCTTATTTATTTGGCTTTCAGTTGATGTATAAATCTCAATTTCGAAAAATTTACACTTAAGACTAGTTTTGTGGTCCAGGGTCACAAATAGGGATAGATATTTTGAATGAACGGTTTAATATCTTCATTGATTGAATGAATGCATATAAGAGCATGATTACTCACAAGAGCTGTTTTCTTCTGTCTGCAGTCTCAATGTGCTCAGTATGCCGCTGAGAAACGCGATGAGGAGAAGATGTGCGATCACCTGATCAGGGCCGCCAAGTACCGGGATCACGTCACGTCCACCCAGCTCATCCAGAAGATTGTGAACATCCTCACAGATAAGCACGGAGCCTGGGGCTGCTCTACTTTCAGGTACAACTTCAGTTATATGACTTGGACCAAATGTGCTGCTGACACCATATTATTATATATATTCACCACCTTACTCTTCGTTATCTTGAAAATGAAGTGAACACTTGTAATGCTACAGAAGTAAACAAAACTTGCAAGAATTTTGGTTTGTAGACAAGCTTGCCAGCTTATTCTGGCAAAGCATGCTGATCACAGCCTGACTGACTTGTAAAGCGACCAACCTGCTGTTTCAGGACGGGATTATCTGAAATTGATTATACCGCAAATGTCCCAGTGATTCGTATTTCCTCAAAAGCATTATTGTTTCACACTGGTTTCACAAAAAGGAAAATTCTGTCATCATCAACTATACCCTTTAACCTGACTTTGTTTACAGCCAGATTTACTTTCTTACTGGAACTTAGGATAAAGCCAACTAATCAGATTGGTGATTACGGTTAGTGCTAGGGCTGTCACAATATCGGATTTTCACTGCTTGATTATTGTGGCCAAAAGAATTCACAATAACAAAATGATCATGATATCTGTAGAAATTATATAGAAAATAATACAATATATTAGAGTTGATACAATAATGCCATCAGTCAAATTCATCTTTCTTTCTTTTTCTTTCTTTCTTTTTCTTTCTTTCTTTCTTTCTTTAATTGTATTTATTTTGTTGTGTTTTCTGTTTTTTGGCCAATGAATTAAACTAAAAATATGAGTGTCTCGGTCATAATCATAATTTTGTATGGCAATAATAGCTGCATACTGCTACTTCTTTTTCGTTTTCATCGTCCTGTGCTATTACTACTTCATTTTTCATGTTATATTGGGAAGCAATAAGCGTAAAGGTGCAATACCTGCTACTACTTGGAGTATCAACCATAGGTACTGGCACTGAATTATTTATGAAATTATGTTGTATAGCATTAACATGCAATATATATATATTTTTTTAAATGTCACGGTTGTTTTCAATACCAATTTTATTTTTATTTTTCAATATTTTGGGGGGGGGGGGGTCATGCATCAGGTGGTCTGTGAACAGATGTCTGTAGTGATAGGTGTGGGATCTTTTCCCAGCACAGTTCAGCTCTCTGTTTATTAGTACACCTGCATCCTACTGTACCCCATACCAAATCATCCGTAATCATTAGACCTCATATTATTTACCTCTCTCACGATATGCTAAACCTACATTTCTGCCCATTATGGGCTCTAATGGAGTCTTACAGTCAGGGTTCTGAACCTGGGTTATGTCTTATTGCTTCGGTTTCTGTGTGTGATGCATTGCTGTTGGAATGGGATGAAAGCCAGTTAATGCTACCTGGCCATTACTGAAGGAAACATAAGGAGCTATATTTATCTCTGTAAACACACAGAAATATCCCGTAATGAAGCAGTCATGCACTGCTTTTCTCTAATCTAGTTTGTTGCCCAAGAAGCTCATTGACTCTGTAGTTCAATTTCTGTCCTTTGTCCTGTAAAATGTGTTCTCTGGAGCTTTGGAGACCTGTCTGTGGTTTGTTGTATCAAGATTTTGTGCTCTCTCTCTCTCTCTCTCTCTCTCTGTCTCTGTTCTTTCCTCTCAGTATTCTGCAGTCATATAATGGCAGGGCGCTCTGTTCTCTCTCTTGGCTCTCTCCCCATTACTGGCCTTTATGTAGCAGAGCTATTGATGACTTTTGTAATAGCATGCGATGGGCGCGTGGTGACGCTGGCACAGTCTCAGAGTGTGTTTAATAAATCACAATCAGACCCTGCTGTTACATCAATACTTCTGCTCAATTACCCAGAAGGTCATGGGCAAAAATGCTGGAGAGCTGGGGATCGGTAACTACAGAAGAGAGAACAACATCTGGAAGTAAAAGAAGGGACACACACTCACACTGCAAAATGCAACTTGCAGCTGCATGTGTACACTGGGTTATTTTCACATCTAATCATGGATTGAAAAGCTGGAAGGGAGTGATTCACTTGGAACTTACCACAAAAAGGGTAAAAATGGTGATTGAGTCTGTAAAAAAATATTTTTAAGATAAAGTTTGCCATTTTTATCTAAATGCAGGTTAAAATGGCGTGATTTGTAATTTCTGGCAATAAAAATTCAAAAATCATCATAATTACACAATGTTTGTCAAATACAGAATATCTGCAATGGGAAATGGCGATTTAGCTTACATTAAACTATTATGTGGCGGGAGCTAGCTTTTGGGAGCAAAGAAAAATAATTCAATATTATAACAATGTGTATTATGTATTGGATATAATATTATATTATATATTGGATAACAGGGTTGACAAATGCATTTGACAGGACAACAGAATTCTTGAGATGCTACTTTTTGGGTGAAAATCATGTGATAACAGGGTTGGATGCAAGATGTGGAACACAGATACTTTTTTTTTTAATGAATTAATGACTTAGAATTATTTGTACAAATATTTTTACAGCAATAAATTGAATATCAGTTCCACAGATTGTGTCAACACATAAGGGTTGTTATATTAAATGCTGATATCAGCATATCAAGAAGATTAAGACCTCAAATCAAATTCAGACCAAATTCAGATGCGACTGTTTTAGATAATAGTTATCAATTAGCTGTCACAATAAATTGATAGGATCTGTGCCTCTAATGCTTTGTTTAAAAAGTCATGGGACACCAAAGTGCACCATATTCATAGAGATTTCCACTTGTTTGCATTGGTTTTGCTGTAAAACCATTCGAAATGACACACATCCACCGTTTTAGATAACAAAAGAAAACAACCGCATTGAAGCGTTGAGAGACAACACACACACACAGCGAAATCTTGTTTTTCTCCTCATTGGAAATTAAATCAGATTCCTCAAAGAGCACTCAGCTGCCATGATTACACCCTTTTGTTGGGAGTGTTACATTTGCAAGCCCGCTAGCTCCCCCCTCTAAAGACATATTCCCCAAAGTTTCCATTCAATAAAAGGCTGAAAATGAAAATATTATTTTCCTTCCCGGCTGATGGTAGTTGTTGTTTCCTCATGGCAGGCATCTAATATCATCTGACACCTACTGACCCGCCTGAATGCAATTTGTGTCTTAATATCCAGCTTACAGCAGCCTCGTCCTCAGGAGAGTTGAGGTGTTAGGTGATTTTCTCTCGTTCCTGCTTTCATTCCTCACGTGCTCCCTCCCTCTCTCGCTCGTGGATGCATTATCAGAGAGGTCCATGGGGCTTTGCACTGCGGCTAACAAAGGAAAAGACACACATATACCAACACATACACACATATTCCACTTGCTGATTTGGGACTGTCCCATTCTGCGCTGTCCATGACCCTTCTTTTTTGATTGGATCTCAGATTGACAGACAGATGCATCCACCTGTCGTCTTTCGTCTGGTGAAGCAGCTGAACATGTGCCGCTAGCGTCTGCCAAAACCAGACAAAATAAACACGGTGCCCACAAATGAGGCTGCTGATAGCATTCTTTTTTCTTTCTTTTGCCTCCTGCCGTTCCTCTCTCTCCCTCTCTTTTTTCAGTTTCATCAGTGTGGTCATGTTTATTTGGGTCAAGAGACAGATGATCTTTCATGTAGATGACACGCCAGTAAAGTGGTCGGCCGAAAGAGAGATGATAGAGAGGAGGAGGAGCGGGAGTCTCACAGGACAGATGAGTCTTCCTCTCATATTCTTCTTCATTGCATTCTGATGGTGGGACTAATGTAGCATGGAAATTCACTCTGCTCCTGCGCTCAGAGCAGTTCCACACCCTCAAACACTGTCAGGGAGAAGATGAGGAAGATGAAAGCAAATGAAATGAAGAATAGACGGCGTGAAAGAAGGGGATATTTTTGTAGTGCACAAGCTCACAGATATGAAGAGCAAACTATGGTTTAAGAGTTTCTGTGAATGAGATAATCTTTGGTTGCTCATTTTGTTCAAACCATTAGAGAATGTGTGCTGTTTGGCTGTGTACAAGCATTATCCCCTCTTTTACAGTTTTGTATGGTTTTTATCAAAATTTGTATGCCCAGGAAGTAACATCTTTTTTTTTTTTTCTCCTGGCTTTTACACAATTTGTAGTGTTGTCTGCCTTCATAAAACTCAACCTTTCTGACCCTGTTGTGCAAGGTACTGTAGGAATTTTCTCTTTATAGTAAATATAAGTGCATCAGTAAACGTAACATTTTTTCCTAAAAATTTACAATTTATTTATTTATTTATTTTGACATTTTCTGGCTTTTGCCTGTTTTGGAAAAATCAATCACATCAATGTTTTTTTTTTTTTTAGATTCAATACATGGTCACAAGGTTGCAAAAAAGGGAAACCTGATACAGAATGAAAAACAAAAACTTTTGACCCTGTTACCAAAGTTATTGTAGAAACTTTTTAAAAAATATTTATTTTTATAGTAAATATGCATGCATCACAAATTATAAACTAACATTTGCTTCCAAAAATGTAAAATTTATTTATTATTATTTTTATTTTTTTTGCATTTTATAGATTTTACCCGTTTTGAAAATACCGATCACACCAATTTTTATAGTAAATATAAGTTTGTCAGTAATTCCAAACCAGCATTTTCTGCCCCCAAAAAATACTTTTTTTTTTATTGTATTGCCTGTTTTGGAAATACCAATCACACTAATTAGGGTTTTTATTTAGATAACTCTATTTAGATATTAAATACATGCTAACAGGGTTGAAAGATTGGGAAACACTCAACATTGACAATCAGCATTTTTGCACCACCTTCTACTGACCGTTTCTTGAAAGACCAAAAATGGCCGTTTTTAAGAGTTTCACACCCTGTTTTTTATTCTCTTTGTGAAAAGTGCCAGTTATTGAAGAAATACCAGGTTTTATCAGAAACGGGGGCAGTTGTTCTTAAGACTCCTGCTTATTCTTGTGCTCTTCTTTCTTTTGCACTCTCTCTTTTTTTTATCTGTTTTCTCACTTTCGTTTCCCACCATCACACCCTATCTCTCTCTCATTCTTTCTCTCTCCTCCTCTAATGCGAGTCATTTCCAGCAGCAGCTCCAGTGATCTCTAATGGAGCTCCTCGGGGCTGGAGGCACCCCTGCCTGGGGACATCCATCTTTTCTGTGTCAGGAACCCACGCCGGAAGAAACCTTTGTGATGTGCACTCCAATTTTTCTTCAGTAAATCAAATCTTCCCTTCTTTCAGAGAGATGAATGCGGCAGGGTTGTGGTGTTATAGAGAAAATCAATGCAGGCAAAATTGAAACAGTATGCCCGCGTATTGATCGGCCTTGTGAAATCGAAACTAACAGCTTTGTAACTGTTCCAGAGGACAGTTAGCTGACCTGTAATGGACAAACTATCAATATTAGCATTACTATTTTATCCTGTGCTTTGTCATTTCATGCCCTGCCCATCAGAAGCTGAGGAACACTGGGCACTGTAGCATGATGATTCTCTAGGAAAAATGGCAGTATTTCGACAAGTTTTTAAGATATGTTACATTTCAAAGACATTTTTATTATGTTTGTCTGTTTGTTTATTTATTTATTGAGTCATAAAACCCTCTTGGGTATATAGAACTTCTTACAATTTAGCATTTTGCTTAGAAACAGTCCAAACCTTAATTGTATGCATCACTTTAGAACTAATAACAGAGGATTGGGGCATTTCTGAGCAGTTGTTGGAGTAACAGTGTTGTATATAACAGACAGAGGATCCAGTGTGCTATTCTTTGCACCTGTCAAGGCCTTTTTTTAAAAAAAATGTTTTTCATGTTAATAATTTGGCATATTAATGGGCCTATGTTTAATTTCAAGGTTATTTTCTACCCAGGCTTGTTGGAAATACATGCCACTACCTATGTTTATCCAAAACTCAAAAAACGTAACTATACACACGAATCGCTGCAGTTTCCAGTTGAAATGAACACTAGAGGCAGTAAAAATCTGACAGCTTTTATTCCTTTTCACACAAAGTATGATTTACAGGTCCAGAGTTTTGAAGAAAGCCTCATTTTCTCACAATTCCTTGCACAATATTATGTTATGACTTCAAAACAATGTTAACATGCTGCAAGAATTGAAAACTGATACTTTTGAACATTAGCATCACATATCCAGCTTCATATGCATGGGTTTTCTAACACAGTAGGTTTGCTCAGTACCTGAACCAACGTAATAAAAACGTGGCCACAGTCAAGTATTGAAAGCGCGTTTTAGCGCCACTCACTGGACATTTCACTTTGAAACTGCCATGAAACGTGCAACAAGGCACATAATCACTATAGCACGTTTAAAAACAACACAACCCAAAATTACAAAACATATATACAAACACACACACACACACACACACACAACAAAACATTAAACAAACCCCATGTAGCTAAGAACAGTTAAAAGCAGCAGAAAAGAGATGGGTCTTCAACATAGATTTAAAACACTCATATTTTCAGTGAGCCTGTGTTGGGTATTTTTGTTGCATTTTATATGATATAAATTTCGTACTGTATTAGTCCAGCACTTGATGTTCAAATCTGGGTCCTGAAACGAAACCAGTTGATGACCACTATTTTAGAGATATAATATTAAGGAAAATTACATAATAGGATTTCTACCCATCTTCCTTATTCTCTCTGTTCCACAAACACACAAACATTCCTGTTCTCACGGGAGTGCTGAATTCTGTCATGCATAACAATAGATGGACAAAGGTTCTGCCCCCTCAGTCATACACACACACACACACACACACACACACACACCATAGGTTCTCATTTGGTGTTGTTTGAGATGCTTCATTAACATCGTCACATTTGGTGTAGGTAATGCAAGTCATACATCATCTCTACTGGTTAATGATGCTCAGGCTGTTGTGAGAGCACCCTGCTGTCCTTCTCACCAAAGCTACACAAGCACTCCGTTACCTCTCTCCCACCACAAGCCATCACGCGTGTAGCCCGCCACGCTCTGGCTTTCATCCACCAATATCATTTTACAGAAGATACTGAAAATAAGAGATGCGAATCAGTGCAGTTTACTGAATACTGGGTAAATTGACTCAACCTTAAATAGTGTTATCTCTAATTAATACTGTAACACAGACTATATTACATACTGTATAGAATTATAACTAGTTTTTTTTTTCTTAATGCAACAGGACACATACCTGCAAAAAAGATTTGCATCATTTCTTAAAAAAACTAGCAGTTCAGGAATATTCTTGGGATGTCTGGAGTAAATGTCATTGGGTCACACCTGGTAGGTGTTTTTCACCTGGAAGCTGAATCACAATATATTTACTTCTAAAGCCACTTTATAATGTCTATGCAGTGTTTTACTTGTTTGCCACAATAATGTCTTTACATTATGTTCATTTAGAGGAATTTCTCAGCCAATATTGATATACACTACCATTCAAAAGTTTAGGGTCGGTAAGTAAATAAATGCTGTTCTTTTGATCTTCTATTCATCAAAGAATCTTAAAGGGATAGTTCACCCAAGAATGAAAATGTGATGTTTATCTGCTTACCCCCAGGGCATCCAAGATGTAGGTGACTTTGTTTCTTCAGTAGAACACATTTGATGATTTTTAACTTTAACCGTTGCAGTCTATCAGTCGTATAATGCATGGCAATGGTAACAAAATCTATGAGAGTAAAAAAAACATGCACAGACAAATCCAAATTAAACCCTACGGCTCGTGACGACACATTGATGTCCTAAGACACGAAACAATCGGTTTGTGCCAGAAACCGAACAGTATTTATATCAT
>NW_015643640.1:529082-548268 GCF_001515625.1 Sinocyclocheilus rhinocerous | reverse complement strand
AAGATCATGTGACACTGAAGACTGGAGTAATGATGCTGAAAATTCAACTGCGCATCACAGAAATAAATTAGATTTGAATGTATATTAAAATAGAAAAACGTTATTTTACATCATAATAATATTTCACAATATTACATTTTTTCCTGTATTTTTGATCAAATAAATGCAGCCATAAGAAACTCATGTAAAAAACATAAAAAAATCGTTCTGATCCCAAACTTTTGACCGGTAGTGTATATATATATATATATATCCAATTTGTCCATGTAAAAAAGAATCATCCTTATGGACAAAATGCTTCTGGAAAACGCAGCCCTGAATGATTGTTCATGGACTAGACTGATTCATTTCTCATAACTTACTGACTTATTGAGTGGCATGGCTTAAGAAGGCTTGGATTGTAGTGCATAAGTTGAATGAGATTACCTTTTTGGGGCTGTTGCATCCTTGTTTGAAGCTGGAAAGCTTCAGTCCCCATTCATTGTTACCTCATTGAAAACATTGTCCAGTACATTCTTTAAAAATTATTATTTTGTGTTCCACAGGGGGAAAAAAGTCATAGAGCACAACTTGGGGGGTGACAGAATTTTCACTTTTGGGTGAATTATTCCTCGAATGCAGAATTTGTTATTCAAGCAGAATGTACCATGGGAAATGTTGACAATGACAATCTTCTCCCCATTAAATCATCTCATGACAAACTATAAATGATTTTATCAACTTGGCCTGCGTGGTCCTGGCAAAGATAAGGCAAAATGCTTAGCAGATTACATTGTCATAACATATACATACTTTTATTTACATTTCTTCATAAGCTGTTTAACAAGTTCCATTAATGGCTCGGTTTGGCTATAAACACTTGAGAAACCATGTACAAACACCCCACAAGACTGCGGGCCAGATAGAGAGAGAGCAGCTGTTTCACTCTCTTCTCTCCCTTCTTATCCTCCCCTCTTCATCTATGATGGAAACAAATTAGACTTTCTTCCAAAGAATCTCAAACCCTTTCAAACAAAACCAGCACGATACACCTAGACGTACAACCTCTTACTTGAGACGTTAGCTGTAAACATGGATTAGCTATGTAGAATATCTATCATCGGTGGCCAGCTCGCCACACATTCATGTTTTTCACATGCAGAGCTTTGTATCGGCCCCATTTCCCTGCCTTAAGCTTGACAGCTTGCAATGTCTTCCCAGTCTATCTGTAGATCTCCAGAGAGCATGTAAAGGTTTGACAGCTGCAGATTCCTTGGGATATATCACATAAATGATGCAAAAATGGCTTCTCGTAGCTCTCCTCTTTTGCGTTATGGAAATGGATTAAAATATGTCCTAATGAAAACATTTAGCTCTGACTGTATATACACAACAGTGGCCCAGACTGTAAGAAATAGTAACAAAGTGTCAAAGAAGGACATATTAACGGCTCCCGTAGTGCTGATGTTGTCCATATGTTAGCATGACAGACTCCACATACTCCAGATCTCCCAGAGTTCAGCAGTCACATCAAGTGTTCCACTGAAAATGCAGAAGTAGTGCTGAAAAGACATTTTACCACTAATGATTTTGATTCAAAGACCAGCTTAGACCAGTAATTTTCCATGTTTGTCTAGGCTATTTTACGCTGCTGGTTAGTGCTAGTCATTACTGTTCACCAGTGTATCATAGCTGATGAAACTAGTTAACTAGTGTGATCTTTTTTTGATAAAGTATACTGTAAAAATGACCGTGAATTTAACGGTAAAAGACTGTAAAAATGCTACAGTAAAAACCTGTTAAATGGTTAACGGTAAATTCCCCTACTATATACGGTGAAAAACTGTATTGGACATTACATGTATTGGACATTAATTTTACGGTAGTATACCGTTTTTGGAAGTGAAAAAGAGCGTATAATTTACAGTGAATAACCGTAAATTGACATTCCCAGAATTCCCTGCTTTACATTTCAAATTTGATGTTTTTTTGTTGAAATAACTATGTTTCTTCTTAGTTTTTTCTTATCAGTTTTGTATATTAGGGTTGTGTGTTACACCTAATGTTGTTAAATTAATGTTTATTGCATTATTTAAGTTTAATGTGTGTTGCCATGATGGTGTTTAGTGTTTGTGTGAATGACGCTGTGCACCTTCTATATATGTTATTATTTAAAAGCTGCTTGTGATGGGCTTTGGTTCATCATGTGACTTTCTCATCACCTCCTGCATTTGGTGGTTATCCGTGTATTACAAAGGTACAAAACAGATTTTAGTACTTCAATAGGTTGGTATATTAACATTATATCAGTTAATGAAATTACGGTATTTAACTGTAAATTTAAGTTAAAACCGAAAACGTTGCTACCGTATTTTTTACGGTAAAATTCCGGCAACCACAGCTGCCGGTTTTTTACCGTAAATTTTACGGAATTTTTTTTACAGTGTAGGTTGACGGAGTTATCCTTCTGCTTAAGATAGTTCTGGGGCTGGATTCACAAAAATTAATCTTCACTGCTATTTTCTTCTTAAGAATATCTTGTATCCCCAAAAATACTTCTTGTTCTAAATACAAAACTTAAATTCTTGAAAACAAACTTCATAAAACTCATCATAAATAACTTCTTAAAGTTAGAATAACCTCCAACTTGGCTTAAATCCACAAATGTAAGGTATTTATAATTTATTGGGTTGTTTCAAGTTAATTAAGCATTGCAACATAATACTAGCTACATATTACTATATTATTATTACTAGGGATGTGCACTTGTTTTCTGAAGTGACACCAGTTAGGCCTATCTTTAATGTAAACAATGATCATTCACGAGTGTGACTTGACTTTTTGCTGAATTTTGAAATTACAAATAAAAACTCTACAAAAAGTCAAATAGAGAGCTCGTCTTACTTAGTAATATTTTATTGCGATATAATTTTCATCAGCATTCAACACATATAGAGCGTCCATAGGACGCTTTCACTCTAGAGAAAGTGGAAAAAGACATTACATAAATGCAACAGACCACTCCATCTTGAGAAAGGCTTGAGACAAAAAATAACTACTTAAATTACATGGCACCTTAAAAAACACCGAACAAAAATAGTGTGCATGCTTATTATTATTTATTATGGTAATTTACAGGCAGTGCAAAAAGATAGCCTTGATGTGTTTTTCATTTAGTTAATCAGAGTCAAACAGAAAGTTCATGAGGAAGTGCATAAGTGCATTTCTTTTATTCATATGGTATATGTACAAGTGCACCGTCTCTGCCTTATTCATTCTCTGACCAAACTAAATGCCAGTAGAGGGATTTAGGAATGTCATTGATGGCTACAGGAAGCACTTTATTACAGATGTGTTGTCAAAAGATGTGCTACTAAGTATCTAGTGTGCAAATAATATTGTTTAGGCTATTTTAGGAGGCATTTTTGGTGTCCTTGTAAACCAAATAAATACAACAACAACAAAATGTTTGAATTTCAGCAGTGTTCACTGAAAAAAAGAGAGACAACATGCTTCTGTGTTTTGTCTGTTGAGACAGAGTGATGCTTGACTCTCTTATCTGTCCCTCAACCTTTCCCATCATGCTCCTCTCAGAGGAGGCCTTATAACAGAACGTCCCTACATAAAGTACCAAACGAGCCTCTGCTGCAGCGAGAGCCATTACACACAACACCACGCACACTTCTCCTCTGTAGCAACTCAGATTTATGAGTTTCATATGCCCTTAAGAAAGTATACTGCCGTGACAGAGCAAGGTCACGATAGGAGGCCCTGATCAATATTTGAATGAAAAGCCATTTGGGAAGTTTTTAAGGCCTTTTCTCCCCCCTCTCTTTCTTTCTGTCTCGCTCTCTCCCAGGGAACAGCATCAGGAAAGCATCGATTGCTGGGATCCAGTAGTTAGTCAGAGGCTATCTCCTTTGACTAACCCCTTAGCACTCTGTCACCCCCTCGCTACCGTGATAGATTGTTACTCTCTGAGCCGCAGTAATTACACGCAGCTCCGGTCGGGTCATTTATTTCAACACTTTCACCATTTACCAAAATATCTCCTTTATCTTTGTGACCCAGCAGTTTGCTTTTGCAGCGAAAGCAGAAAGAGGGACACATAAAATTCTCACTCCCGCCCTGGAGCACGATGGGGCATCCGTTACCCATCTCACCTATATTTCTCTCTCACTTTCTTTCTTTCTCTTCTACAGTTTTAACCCTCTGGTCTTCCCTTTTTTCTTCTGTCCTTCTCTGATGTTCTTTTACTCTCTCTCTCTCTCTTTTTTCTTTATCACAGTGCAGTCTTCTGTGTTTGCCATGCTTTTTAAAATCAGGAATAAATTACATTTTAAAATACACACATATATATATATATATACTGGAGAGTTAGCAGTTAGTGGATAGCAGTTAAAGTCAAAGTCAGCCGTCATTTTTAGCACATTGCATGGCAATGGATAAAAACGTAAGTTAATTCAAGTTTACTACAAAGATTTTAGGATTTTTAGGAAACTATTAAAAGTTTTTAGGATACTACTAAAAGTTTGTGATTCTGACCGAGTTTCAAGTTTTTGATTCAATTCATTAATGATAATTTTTTAGGATAAACTGAGGGTATGCAGAGTTTGTTTAAAGCAAGAGCAACATCACCATCTTCTGGTGACACGTGTATATACATTAATTCCAGATACATACAGTATGGGTTTTTGCCTTTTTTTTTTACCTAATTAAGATTTTAATTGGTTAGCAAAGTATATGTGTAATAATCATGAGGTTAAAAGTCTAGTTGCATTTTTTGGGATTTTTTCTTCTGTCCTTCTCTGATGTTCTTTTTCTCTCTCTCTCTCTCTCTCTCTCTCTCTCTTTTCTTTATCCCAGTGGAGTCTTCTGTGTTTTCCATGCTTTTTAAAATCAGGAATAAATTACATTTTAAAATACACATTATATACTGTATATAAAAAGTTGTTTTAAATTGTAATAATATTATTAGATTTTGACTGTATTTTTGAAAATAGGTGAAATAGGCAACCCTTGGTGGAAAAAGTGATAGTTCCTCTTTATTGCATTTAATTGCAATTTAACTAAATTAAAAATATACAATATTTTAGATATCTGAGGGGGCTTCTTAAGATAGATTGTTAAAAATGTCTTTGAAAATATTGGTGCTTAAATGATCATTGGTTTATTTTTTTATTTTTTTCTGGTTTCTGCCTTATGCTGTCTGGAAAATAATCTTAACCACTTTTTTTTGTTTGTTTTATTTTTGCTCGGCGTCAAAAGAGCATGGTAGCCTATGGATGTATGTATGTATGTATATATATAAATATAATTAATTTTTTGTGTGACCTTGAATAGAATGAATAAGAGCATTACAATTAGATTAGATTGTAATTAAAGTTAATATATAATTAAATTAATTAATGTGTTTTGTTATATACATGGTCACCACAATTATAGGATGAACCATAAGTATTAGAGAATTAGCAATAGATGTTTACCATTACATTTTTTTTTTTCAACCCAGTGAATGGATTAAAGTTTGATAAATGGTTCATTATCATTCTTTCTTTGATCTGGAAAACGTATTATAGAAAGAACCTTGGGCCCTGATGAATGCATGAAATGCAAATTAAAAGATCATGTAGTAAGCAATACATGAGTAAATACAAACCAGTAAAATGATGAGAAAAGCCATTTGTTCTCTTTTAACGTGTAGCACAGATGCTCTGTCACTGATGTCATTATCATGTGCTGCTCTTGACCTTATGTCTACCTTTAGAAGAGACATTAGCATACACTGCAGAGAGTCAGCATCACTGCCAGCGACGAGCACAGATGATTTCCCCTGCTCTGCACAAACACTGCCACCTTAATCAGAGACAGTCACTTTGATTTCCTCTCTCTGTTTAATTTGAGACTCCAGACAGCTACGCAACTTACGACTGCCCGTACTTTGATGGAGAGACCTGCGCTTGCCCTTCTTCTGCATGACAAATATTCAGTTCATCCATTCAGTTTCCATAAACACATGGCTTATGCAAATCGTGTGAAATAATCTCAGCGATACAGAGCAATTTGAGCTGTGGCAATCGTATGCATTAATGAAAAAGGCATGAGATGTGTTCACAATGACTGTAACTGCATTAATCCACAGGAAAAGGTTATAAATGACTGCGAGTTGTCTCTAAAATGCCCCGTGCAGGAGTGATGTATGAAACTTGTGGCCCGTTTGTTATGCTAAAGGTCACATTATTGTCATTTACATAATCTCCATGCCAGAAATGAACTCCAGTGTAATATCAGCCCAGAATACACACCCCTGCGCATACGAATGGCTAGCCGGTTAAGAAACCATCATCACTCTTGCAGGATCATTTTGCCCTTTTTGTAAATGATGTTGCATCCTGCGACAGCTTTCAATATTTTTTTAATGGGTTTAAATTCATAAACAGGCCACACAGGTACCATCAGACTAGGGTTTGGTGTGTTTTTCTCCATCTTGATAGATGGCAATCGTTTGTCCTTGCCAAAAAAAAGAACAATAAGATATCATCATAGGGGTGCAGTCGAACTTTCACAGGCACACTGACAAAATCAGCATTTTGTAACGGAGCGTCTGAACGCTTTCCAGTAAAGATAAGCAGCATGGACCTCATAGAGAAATTACATTTTGAAGAACATCTGAAGGTGATTTTCTGTCTAATTTCATTATTCACTGTCAGGCATTTAATCAAGGCCATTTTTGTGAGTCATTTTAATATCAAAGCATGCATTGTTTCTTTTCATCTGTTTCTATTCTCTTTCTTTGTAGATCTTAGATCAATATATTTTGCATAATTTGCTAAAAATGGATTGGAAATGACACACATTAAAACTATATAGTTTACAGGTGATATTTATATTCATTTATTTTTATTTTATTTTATATTTATTTATATTATAAACTTGTGCATTGTTTATAAATATGAAATATGCATATAAAACAGGCATAAATATAAATAATGTTTTTTTTCCTATTTATAATCAAATACTGCAGTATGTGTGTCTACATTGTAAAAAATTATTTTTTAAGTTGTTAAAAAAATATTAGTGGAGTACGTTTTTACAAGAACATACTGTTTTAGTCTTTCTGCTTAAACATTTTAATTCTATATGTTTCTTGTCATTTCTTTGTAATTATTTGTTATATTTACTAGCAGTTTCAAAGTAAATCCTACACATTTATTTTTTTTTTTTAATGGTAATGTGTGTACTCAACCATGTGCTCCAGGCCTGTTGTTCTTGAGTGGGCATATGTGGGTATACTTGTTCCTGTGTGTAATTTAGAGCTTGTGTTTGCAGCGAAACCCTTGCAGGCTTTTATAACGCTGCTGGAGTGTGAGACTGATGCCTTTCTGAAGTGTGGCGGCACAAGCAACTTCCAAAAAACACCTCATTAATCCCACACGCACACACATACGCACACACACACACACTCTGAAATTCTCAACACATGGGCCAATTAAATGCTTTGTTTATTATGACACCTCCCTCGAGTCAAGTAGACTTGAAGTGTGGCTTGTTTTATGCAAACCTACAATTTAGCAGCACAATTGAAGCTTATAAAACATGACCCTCTTCTCTGTTGATTCTCTCTGTCCTACTGTTTACTGCTCGCTCTCCGATCTATTTCCTTATTCATTAACTCAATGGGTCGGCATCTGTATTAAACGGCGTTACGATTAGCCCACCGTTCATCATCTCTGTTGGTAAACGGGTTCAGATTTACAGCCAGCGACCCAGCACTTATACTGGTACTGGGTGAGAAGAACGATTTCAATTACACCTAACAAGCGCCTATAAAAGTCCCTGCTCGTGTTAAATTCTCGCTAAATGTGGTTTACATTAAACACGTTCGGAGGAGGGTCTTTAGTGTTGCTTTCGGCATATGCAATAAGACAATTTCAACTCCCCACTGCCATTTACGGCTCTGTTTCCGTCATGGCTGCTTTACGAGAGTACTAATTACTAATTGCGCCAGTGCAGCACAGATACGTGCCCGGTTCTAGAGGCCTATTGTGTTTTGTAATTGTCGTTGTCTTGAGAAGGCACTGGCGTAATTCCTGTTAGAAACCCCCTTTGGAAGGAGGGATGGATGGATGGGGAGGATGGATGAATAATTCATTAATGCTGTAAAAACACTTGCTGCGTGGAGTGTGCTGCTGGGATTGATGGCGGTTGGATTACATGCACACACACACTTCCTTTGCCTTCATTAGGGCTCTATTGTCACAGTGTGGAGACTGAGAACGCGTTTCCAGCTGCTCGACTAATTGCAGTGATGTGGCGTGGTGTTGTATTGCAGACAGATTGATCCTCTCTGTATCTCTGCTCTCTCAGAGACTGACAGGAGAGGAGCTCCTTGGATCGGCTCTGTGCCTTCAGTGATCATTTTAATTAATGAACGCTGGAAGTCAGAATGATGGAGTGGCTATTTACATGGAGAAAACTATCACATGCAAACACCTCGCCGCTACTTGGATAGAGGGACATCTTTTCACAGACAGATGAGACGCTCTGTCTCTCTCTTGCCTGTTGTTTAATGGATATGTGTCTGCTGAGTTCCTCAGGCCTGGATTTTGGCATGAGATTGTAAATATTTTGCATATTTGTAGGTAACATGTAGGTAAACTTGAATCCATTCATTCGCACAGATCCAGCATTGACTTTAAAAATAGTTAGTATTATTTTCTGAGTGTAAAAAAACAATAATGTCCCCTTAGTTAAAGGAAACAGCTGCTGGCAAATGCACAGGTTTTTTTTTTTTTTAAAGCCTCAAAGAACCACTGTAGGAAATAGCAACACATTTTTAAATACACATTTTGTTTTCCCATATTTAACTTGGTCATTTTCCCCTCAACTTCCTAACATGTTAAAAATGAAAATATTCCTCAAAAAGGAATAAAAAAACAAAACAAAAAAAAGATGAGCCAGTTTGTCTGAATGATAAAAACATGAAAGCCCCTGCCTTTGTGATTATCAGTTGTTAATTGTATTTTTACTACAGATTCCGATCAGTAACTCATAGTTGTACTCATAAAGCAGTGTTGAGGACTATACATTATTTTGAAGTAATCCTGTTGCATTTGCTGTCCTGTCGTTACTGGTGTTCCACTTGCTACGATTTGAGTTTTACAGTTTTACAATTACAGTCAAAATGTTTGCACTCTTTCATACGTCTCTCTCTTATGTGTTTGCATTCTCATGTAGCACTGCGATCACCCACCCAATATTCACTCAATATTCTCCCATCAGCCAGCAGAATTTCAATTGTATTTATTTTTATTTAAATAGAGCCGTCAATAGAAGAGAGGCGTCAATATGAGCGATCACTTTATGAATTGACAGCCCATCAGCTAATCGTGTTTGCCATTCATTTAGGAGTGAGCTATGTTCGGAAATCACAACAAAATACATGCTGTTTTATAAGAGAAGTCATAGAGTATCGTATCCATATGAATTCATACTGATTATATGTTCATATGCATATTTACGCTTCATAACATGCTGACTTGTATATCGTAATTATATGCCTTACACAGACTGATTTATCAGCAAGTTAAAAATCAGATTGCTAAGAACAATAATAGAAATATAGGAAAGCACGACTGTGAAGTAGGAACACAATATATATACTTAAGTTGCATCTGAACGCAATTAGAGGTAAGAAGTGAGAAAGCTGGTCGGTGGGATACACTTTTAAGGGGGGGGGGGATTGTTTTTTGTGGTGTTGTTGTATTTATTCATTAGTGACTAGGTGGACACAAGAGACTGGAGTCATGCACTATTTTTACAGAATGAGTGTTTTGTGCATGTACTTGCTTGGTTCCCATTCTTTACTAACATATTAATGATGCGATTTCAAGTCCAAAATAATGTTCTTTTTAGCAACATCATATGACCCCTTTAATGTCTCTTATTAGTCGAGCCGCTGAGCTTTTCAAGCGAAGAGCAGAATGTTTTTATTTTCGTGTTTAAGCGCTCTCTTTAGTTTTACGAGATGGGATTTGTTTTGAGCCTTTTGCAGTAGAGCGAATCGATCACACTTTTGAGAATAACCTGCAGCGTTCGGATACACCCAAACCTTCTTGGCCCCTCATACGCCTGAGAAACAATTTTAAGTAGGATTTTAAAACATGCCGTAACTGTTTCCAGAAGTATTTCTGTCTTTTTTTAATTTTTCATGGAATCATTAATTCTGAGAAGACTTGCAATACCACTCTTTGATTTATCTATTTTCTCAATTACTTATTTCAATACGCTCCTTCTGTCTTTTTTCCCCACCTCTATGGTATTTTAGGTCATAATAGCGTGTTTGCTGGCGATTGTTAAAGTATGCGGGCGTAAAAAAAGAAGGTGAGCACTAGGGAGGGCTCTTAAGTGGCCGTTATCCTGATTTATTTGGCCTGGGTGTGGAGGCCCTTTTGCACGATAAAACTTCTTCTCACTTCCACAGAACAGAATGGACTTAGAGTTATATTTCACAGCGCCTACAGTAAATCAGCCAGAGGATGGCTACAGAGCCACTGCTAAAGCCATTCGCAAACCCCTTTCACTCACTGGATCGCAGAGGATCCACAGCCCGCTCTGGGATCTGTCCTTCTGAATGGCATGTGATCATTGATCTTCATTTTTTTAAGATTCACAAAACCATTATTTTATCTCATCCTTCCTTGAAAATCGCACGTCGGTTTCAAAATCAGTTCTTTTGTGTTCACGTGTGTAATTAATTGCTCGTGCCGTTGTGCATTACAGCAGAAAAATTACTTTAATTTGACTCAACAAATTACACTCTTCCCTCCCCTAGCTTGAAATTAGTTCGTTCTATTCCAAATTAAGCAAGCTTTTGAAGATTAAACTCATTTATGGTGCAGGAAATGTATTTTACTTGTACCTCAGGGGGCTAAACATAATGAATATTTGAAGCGATTATTTTAATTAAAGTCCTTTGAATCTAAATGGGGTAATATGTTATAACTGTTCGCCTGACTGTACATTCATTAAAAGTGAGCATTTTCGCACACACCGAGAGAAAACACAAGAGCCCAAGATGGAAAAGAGAGAGATGGAGAGCGAGGAAGAACTGGAGTTTTCTTTACATTGGTAAGAGGTGCAAATTGGAGGGAAAAATGGCTGAAGGCGAAGGACATCGAATCAAATGTGCTGCCTTTCCTGAGCAGTTCTGCTGTTAGGTGTCCTGCTGGGCTCAGAAATGAGCCTGGAACCACAGCGCTGCCTCATTCTGTCTGTCTCTCTGTGTGCGTGCGTGCGTGTTGTGTGTGTGTTTGCTGGAATGCTGTGTCAGCAGGCTGATTCTCAGTGTGATGTATTTAGCTCTCATCTCACCTTCTTGAGGTGTTGCAAAAATCTGGGGCTCTTCTTCAGTGTTTCTCCCAAGGACAAACATTTCTGGAGTGCTGTGCTTTTGTGACTTCTAAAATTAGAACACACATGTATCATTTTAACAGTTTTGTTCCACTGCTATAGGCTAGTTAGAGTGGATAAATTGGTAATTATTTATTTAATTGTGAGTGTGTGTGTGTACTTTTTGTTGTAATTGTAAATTATATTATTTTTATTGTATAACACTTTTTCTGTGAATTGTTTAGCTTGAAGACTAAGTTAAATTGTAATTATCGTATTTTATTATTGACAGTCACTTTTTAAAGTGTGTTCAAACATTTAGGGCCAATATGTGTCAATCTGATTATGTAATTTTAAACTTTACAAAATTATACAGAATTTATCTACTGAGATAATGTACAATGCAATCCAGCCTTTATTTTAATGTGCAATATTGCATAGTGTTCACCCCAAAAAATAAAAAACTCCTAAGTAGTTGATTTAAATGTAGATATTTAATAAAATGTTGGAAATTATTATGATTGTTGTACTGTTAATATGTTTGAAATGAAACAAAATAGCCCTTTAAAACAATCTAAAAAAAATAAACTAAATACAATTTTGTTTTTTGTTTTTTTTGACAACAAACATTTTCACAGTCCAGGTATCTTTTATTATTAACCATAATTATCATAAGTGTCTGATGTCAGCCATTCTCCAGTTTAGGCACTTTGCACTGAAGAAGGCTGCAGCAAAACAAGACCAGTATTATGCAGCTCTTCCTGTGCCACTTCTCTCTGCATTGGGTAATTGCTAACATATGTGCCTCTCTCTCTCTCTCTCTCTCTCTCTCTCTCTCTCTCTCTCTCTCTCTCTCTTCCTCTTCCTCTCGGCAGCAGATCGCGGGAGTTCTGGCGCCTGGACTACTGGGAAGATGACCTGAGGAGACGTCGGCGCTTCATCAGGAACCCGTTTGGGTCCACACACTCTGAGGCCACGCTCAAGGCTGCAGCAGAGCATGGTGGGTAATGCATAGTCACATAACATCATGCATGCACTTACACTCTTTCACGCACAAAACACAGCCCAGTTTGTTGAGCTTTTACCCATGATAACATGTACACGGCTGTAAAAATGAAAGCTAAAGTCACCGTAAAACCTTTATAAATTAAATGACATTACATTACATTTTCTCACTGTCCTCAGGCCTTGTCTCTCTGATAATATTATGGCAGTAATTTGCTGCTAATTTGTTTACTTACCATGTGCATTTCCTTCATTAGCTCAGATACTTAAGTAGCGCTAATTGTTCTTAAATTGTCACTATGTGTTCCTTCCTTCCCATGCATGTCAGCTGCTGGTATTAAAGGTGAGTAAAGTTGTGACGTTCGTGGGAGAGCTAGCAGCAAAGGGTTTTGTGTTTGTATTAGATATGTGTGCATCAGTGTTGGGGATTCTAGTTTATAAATGACAAGCTACTCATCATTTAGAGATGTTAACTACTTTTACAAACGAGTATTGTTGTTGTAGTTTATCTACACTACATGCTACTAACATTATTACTGTGTTGCATCTATATAAGGGGGCAATGTCTTAAAATATGTAAGTATCTGATATATAGTTTTTATTTAATTTAGAGCAGTATTTCTCTGCTTCACAAACAAGAAGGATTTTTTAATGAATGAAGGTAATGTTGGGTGACAGCATTAAACATAAACACTTGTGTGTGTATTCACAGACTATTCGTGACTAAAAACAGCAATGAGCAGCAACTTTTAACTAAATATTTTTAGGTCTTCTATGTAGAGATTTGAATCAGTGAATCCTTTCTATTTCGTAGAAATCATAGGTGCGTTGGATGCAATTTCAATATAAACAATGGCAAAATATATGTGTGCGGGATCCAAATTTTTCTACTTAATCTGGTTCAAAATATAACACATAAAGCACATACTGTAACAGTGTGAAACAAGTTAAGCAGAAACAGTGTGAAACAAATGCTACATTGTTAACATGTATAAAGTAATTCAGGATAAAGTATAGCTTGTTACTGGAGAAGCTATAGCCTACTGTTAAGAAAACAGCTGAGATCATGAAAAATCCAGTTAGTAGTTAATTATAGTTAGTGACTCCTCAGCACTAGATGTATCTACTAGTGAAACAACATATAACTTTAATGTTAATAAAATCTTTATTGTTATTTATCTTGCAATGTTGAAAAACACTTCTTGAATGAGTTCTTATAAGAGTATAAACTCCGTGTACTAAAGAAATAAAACTTGTTAGTTCTATCATGAAAAGATGTAAGAGTTCGCATGCATATGTAGGCATAATATTGTTGCAATGTAGTTTCCTTTTTTGCAGAATGCAGAATGAATCAATGCATTTTTAATTACTCACTTTAATAAGAAAAGGAATTAAAAAAGCCCCTTCGGTTGTTTTCCATCCAATTACTTGATTTATATAAAATGTGCATAATTTATTACATAATATTTGTTTCTCATTCATTTAAGAAGTCATCCCATTTGAAAAATGCATCCTATAATCCACAATGAACTCCACATATTTATAACAATATAATGAGTAATCCATTCTGGGTTGGTTTTTACCATGTTATCGCAAGTAAGCTTGAGGTTATTAAACTCATCTGGCTTTTGTTCGCTCTCCTACACTCATTTAATGTCTTTACAATTGCTTCTGTGTTCAACACATTCACCTTGCATTGAGATGTACAGCAAGTTCATCTGATTTTAATCCGTTTCTCTCTCTTTTGTATTCGTTATGTTAAACTGAGCTCTGCTTCAGTAATGCATTTTTAATTACTCACTTTAATAAGAAAAGGAATTAAAAAAGCCCCTTCGGTTGTTTTCCATCCAATTACTTGATTTATATAAAATGTGCATAATTTATTACATAATATTTGTTTCTCATTCATTTAAGAAGTCATCCCATTTGAAAAATGCATCCTATAATCCACAATGAACTCCACATATTTATAACAATATAATGAGTTATCCATTCTGGGTTGGTTTTTACCATGTTATTGCAAGTAAGCTTGAGGTTAGTAAACTCATCGGGCTTTTGTTCGCTCTCCTACCCTCATTTAATGTCTTTACAATTGCTTCTGTGTTCAACACATTCACCTTGCATTGAGATGTACAGCAAGTTCATCTGATTTTAATCCGTTCCTCTCTCTTTTGTATTCGTTATGTTAATCTGAGCTCTGCTTCAGTGCAGCAATGCGTATACAGCATGTGAGATGTTTCGCAGACTCCTGAATAATCTTTTCTTTCTGAATAATCTTTTAGCCACACTGAGAGATGGCAGGCTTTACGATCAGTGCCATTCAGTACTTGGGCTTGAGCAGCTTAACCTATTGCACCCCTCGGAAACGGGGCCGTTTCTGAGAAAAAATGTCTCCAATATGTCACTGCTTAGACCCCCTCAGAATGACACGGGTCCTCAAGACAAACGACCGATGTGACAGAAGTCAATAAGAATGTGATCTAAAAGCAATAAGTGCTCAGAATCCCAGCATCCTCAGAGACCAATGTTGCCGCCCTAATGGTCATAATATGCAGCTGGATGGAGGGCCCTGAGGGGACCCAGTGATTTCTCTTTTTGCTCCGTCCTCCACTTTTTCTTCTCTGTATTCTTCTCTTTTTCTTTTGCTAACTTCAGACTTGGTTAAGTTCAAGTGTTCCTTAAGGAACACTTTGGATCCCCTTTGAAATGGAACCTAAAACTTTGAGGCCTTAAAACTCTTCATTATTCTCGAACGCTTCCCTAGTGACCATCCAGCGCAGGAAATAATCAATCCATCAAGTATTTATGTGCATATATTAATTGTCTGACAACTTTACCTAAAAACCTGTATAGGATAAACACACACAAACTATTATGACTCAAGTGCATATTTAATCAATAATTTAGTATTTAAACGAAGTATATGATTCTTAACTCAAAATAAGTGATTATGGACAGTGAACAAACAAAAAAGCAGTTAATTGATGCTCATGACACTGATGTTTATCTACCCCCTCCTCCATGGAAAGCTTGTGTCTTTTCTGCTGACCCTAAATTTGTTGCGGAAGTGGAATAAAAGTCTTGGCCAAGATCTCAAGTTTTCAAACAGAGCACAAGGGTCATATCTGGCTGTGATTATTCTCATGACATGTGAAAGAGAAAGTCAAGATTTTTTTTTTTTTAAGAGCAATTTTGTGACATTTTTGGCAATCCAATAGGTCATATATTGGCTTTTCTCTATACTTAAAATTTAGTTGACAGAAAAAATATATACAATTTACATTTGGGCATTTGGACGTATAAGGCATCACAGTTTAATTTTTATTATTTTTTATTATTTTTTAAATAACAGTGGTGTCCTGGCATTTAAAAGAAACTGCATTTCTTTTTGATGAATATATAGAAAGGCTTGCTTGCAAATTATTTTAGTTTCATCACTCAAAATACATCATCATATCAAAACTTCCTTTTTTGGCATGCACAATTGCGATCATTCATCGCCAGCCAGGAAACAGCGGTACGATTTACACCCCTAAGGCGGATGCTGGTAGTTTGGTAAGATATGTATATATGGCTGGAAAGCGCCATCTTTTCTGGGGATTGATTTGGCTTGGTGTGGGCTGGTGTTGGGCTACTCGTAGGAGTGTAAATACCTGAAGACTAATGTCTCTGTTCCTGTGATCAATACGCACCTCCTGACTTCACTCCTGGCTGCTCTTGTGTTAAAAACAAATTTGTTAATTCTGACAATTTAATTGCTTTGCCTCCGAAGTCGCATATAAATGAGCATTTGAACCTGCAAGGAAAAGGGAAACAGAGCTTAAAAGTGTAACGCAACTGCATGTATTTACATTAGCATTTGCTGAATGAGGGGAATGAATGAGTTATTTAAGTAAAGCTGATGTATGAATATAATCTTACAGCACGGGTTTTTGACTCGTTTAGGGCACTCGCACAGTTGTTCTTCATTCCAGTTTTTATTAACACTTTTTTTTTGTCTACTAGGTATCCGATGTTTGATTGAACAGCATTATTTAAGTGGATGTGCAGAATACATGAATACATGTCATTTTAAAGCCAAAATAAAATTTGGTAAAAAAAAATGTAAATGATGTTAGTGACTTATATTAATTTTCATGTTTTTTTTTTCTTTATTCTTTTACTGTCTGATATCTATCTATCTATCTATCTATCTATCTATCTATAAAATGTAAATGATGTTAGTGACTTATATTAATTTTCATGTTTTTTTTTTCTTTATTCTTTTACTGTCTGATATCTATCTATCTATCTATCTATCTATCTATCTATCTATGTTAATATTTGTTCATTATTGATTATCTCTCTCTCTCTCTATATATATATATATATATGTATATATGTGTGTGTGTGTGTTAATAATTTTTTTTCATTCTCTCTAAGTTTTCCTAATTATGTTTCTGATCAGAGTGTCAGCACTCACTGAGTTGCCGAGTTGTTACATTAAAAATGCAGCTTTACATCTTGAAGTTTTCTTGCAACTTAAGTTGTGATTTGAAATAATAATATATACTAGAGTTTTGTTATTTCGGGTTACATGTATCCAACATTCATTGCAGTTTGTCATCTATTATATCACAAAACATTGGGAAGGAGTGACTCCGGCTCAGCTATAGCTTCAGACACAATAGTAAATAAATAGGAATAAATATTATTATGGTTGACTTCACAGAAGTAACACCATATTTCTGTCACATCCTTGTGTCCAGTCTGTCTGGCGTGAGCGCACAGGCATGTGGTATGTATTAGGAAGCTGGTAGTAATTTCACTGCTGCCAACTACAAATTCTCTGGGGAGAGTTAATTACAGGAAGACCGTTCTAAATATCAGTGCGCCAGCATACTTTCCATGACAAGAGATTTCTTTGCTCTGCTTTTCTAATGGTCTAAGGCTCTATTTATAAAGACTTGTCTCAGGGTTTTGCTTCAAGTGCAAATTCAAACCCCCTCAGGTGATGTATCTGGAGAGAGGGGGCAGAGGTCACATGGCTCTCCGTCCACACGGTTCTGGACTGGACTCAGTGTAGCTCCGCTCGGCCGAAGCAGTCTGATGAGAGTGTTTACGTAGATGAAGGATTGCCTTTGTTTCTACTGTAGACCCGTTTTTGCTCCTCACCACTTGGGAATGCAGTGCTCTGTAAATGTTTACAGATTACCATTTTTCTTAAATAATCTATGCAGAACCTCAAGTCATGTACAGTTGAAATCAGACAGGGCCACTCCTGATTTTTGTCAGAGTAAGCTTGGCATATGAACCAGAATGTCTGTTTCGGTTTAATTGCAATTCAAAAAGTTTTAATGCCAACAAGTAGCTCTGTTAATATATATATATATTAGGTTTTTAGACTTTAAATCTATAAATGAATATTAAGCCCATACACAAGCATATCCTTTTTAGATTTTCTTTACTAATAGAATCAGAAAGTCTATTATGGACAAGCACTTTGGTCAGCTGAATGTGTATTTTCTTTGATTTGAAAGATATTTTATTATTTCTGATTATCAGGTAAAACAACATGCCAAATTACAAAGAACCATGTCCTAAATAACAATCTGGTTTTGGGGAAAATTCAGCTACACCTTTTTCACAAAGATCGACTTTTTTAAAAAATCAAATACGCATTAATTTCTCCACGACAATTCTATTTGCCGTCATTATGTTTAAATATTCAAACTATTAACATGATGCAAGTAAAAATGTTTAAGTTCGGATCCAAAAAATAAAAGTAAATGGGCTAGTATAGTCTTGATGTGTTGTTGTTATGTTGACTCGAGGCCATGTAGGACAAAAAAAAATACATGACAGTATTGCGCTTAACGTGTTTATTCATTGTTTAGAATTTTATTATAAAATATTCAAAAATCATATGGCTTGTGCAGTCAACTTACCCGAGTAGAAGTAAACTGACAGTCGTTTAAAGTTTTTGCGCGATTACGCTTGTCTTGAAGGAATTTGATGTGTTTGGTTTTGTGCAGCTCCAGAGGAGGACGTGCTGAAAGGCAAACAGTCCATCAGGAGTTCAGTGCTGGGGAATCAGAACTCAGAGAGTGAGCTGCTCTTGGAGGACGATGACACTCTCTCATCCTTGGAGGAGAAAGACTTGGAGAACCTCACAGGTAAAGAACTGCAGTCTATAGCGACGCACCGCGACAAACTAGAATGTTCTGATATACGCTGCATGCGTGTGTTACGGAACGCGCCTGTGACTCTGAACGACGCGCTCTGCACTGCCAGCTCCGCGTGTTGTCACAGCGTTCTAGTCTGGCGCGTCGCGCTCTGGCGCGTAAGCGTTAATGAGGGGATCACAGCATTATCTGAGGCAGTCCTCGCTCATTAGCGGCCTGTGATCGGAGGAGTGAGGGCTGAACAGCGCTGGAAGGCCCACAGTCATGACAGGAGTCTCAGTGAGCTAGTCCCTGCTTTAAAACTACTAATACATCATTTTCGTTTTACGTATACAGTTTATATAAATAAAGTCGGGGTAAAATATAAATGAAAATATTTTGAAACGCAATACTTAAATTCGTTGCTTTCATTTCATTGGCTCATCACACTTTTATTCGAGTCTATAATTGCTGACGGCTAAAATTGTTAATTTTGTTAGAAATTTAGTTAAAAACCACGTTCATACTTAGATCTCATATTTTTCACTGATGAAGTGAAAATATAAATGTCTTAACCGGGACTGTTTTAGGCTTCTAACAGTGTAGATTTTAATGTAAGACCAAAAATTCATTATTGAATTTTGAACCTCCCCCCCCCCCCCCCCCCC
>NW_015643640.1:487574-528335 GCF_001515625.1 Sinocyclocheilus rhinocerous | reverse complement strand
CCCCCCATTAACGCGTTTATACATTTTTTATCTCATTTGGGCTGGCAGTCTGTCCTACAATAAAAGACAATCTCTCTCAAATAAAGTGCAAATGATCGTGGAGATTCGTGTCGTTGCAGATCATCCATTTAGGAAGCTGTTTGATTCAGGTATAATTGAAACGTGTTCGGAAAAAAAACCCCGTGTTGTGTCTCAGCCGTGTTTCGTGCTGATGAACTTATCTGATCATGCCATGCGTTTGTGAATTGAAGGGTGCTTTGGGAAATCAAACATGGAGTGCAGCGGCAGTTTGCAGGCGCATAGCCGATGCTTTGCGCATGTAGAGAGGCAGAAATTCCCCAGAGCAACCCTTCAACATTGTCATGCTGGCATAAATTAAGATTGATGACAGATTAAACCCAAAGCCGCAATCAATGAGCGCTGATTGACAGCGGATTTCAGCGCATTTTTGACATTGCGACAATACCGTTTCTATGACAGATGAAGCGCTTAAATATGCCATTGTGCACGAGATAATCCTATTTATGGATTAGGTTAATGAAATTGCTTTTAAAAAAATACTATATATTTTAATTTAATATTTTTAATTAATTGTTCAATGAATGCATTTAATTTATTTGTTTACATTTAACAAATCTTTTTTTTTCATGTTTAGTTCCTAAACAGTAATAATAAGAAAGTTGTAATATTATGATGTTTTGTTAATAAATTGCATGCAATAAAGTATAGATTAAGCCTAAAGCAATATATTTATATTGTGTCTAGTGTTTATTATTGAGTGATCATTTGATTTCAGCTTTATTATCCTCAAATGAATGTAACATGAATGTAGCTTTACTTGGCTTTTCCTCTCAAGCTTATTAAAAACTAAAGATGTTCTATCAGGAAGTCAGTATGCACCCTTGTTGAGTTTATGTGTTCGAGTAAACACTCCGTACTCCTTTGAAAGGGTTTCTATGCCAAGGGCAGCAGAGGATGTGGGAGGCGTGCACACACACACACACTAACCGCTGTGCTCTTCTGTGATCCGTAGGGCCTGTTAACCTGAGCACCAGCGCACTGTTGGTTGCACCCGCTGTAGTGGTAAAAGGCACACTGTCCATCACGGCCCTGGAGTTATACTTTGAGGTGGATGAAGAAGACCCGAGTTTTAAGAACATTGATCCCAAGGTAAGAGGGTTTCTCATCCAAAATGACTCCAATTGTCCCATGAGCAGTGCATACTAAAAAATGGAGCGACTAGCCGTAGTATAACCAAAGTCCTTCCATGTGCATTCACAACACCAGTATGTGTATTTTTGTTAGTTTTTTTTTTTTTAAATATGACTACCTTTCCTTCAAAGGGTTTGAGTACTAGCTTTTTGTGGTCATCTTATCTTGCAGAAAATATTGCTTTCTCTTTCCTTTATAGCATGTTGCATGTGTTTCAACTGTTTTTAACATATGTGGGTCAAGGCTATTAAAGTGTAACTTGCCATCACCGTTGGCTTGTCGCTGATGTGTGCCACCGAAAATCCTGACTATTAAGGCACAGAAGAGGATGAGTTAATTTGTTACATTCTTCTGAATGCTTGATTCACTAGGACTTTTGTTTTGCCTTTGGAAGAACAAAGTATCAACGTTCAATATTTCCTTAACTATCAAATTCCTTTTCTGTTTATGCACTTGGCATATCTTGCTTTCAATAAAGTTGTTTTCCTAAAATCTATATTAATAATATTTTGCTGTCTTTACTATAGTAACAGAATTGTGAAGTAAAATGGTTACTTTTGTCAGAATAAAATAGCTATATGGCTTTTAGTAGATTATTTATTTGTTTGTTTGTTGCAAAACATTGTCTAAGCATTTCTTTCAGTAGGCTGTTTAATTCTAAGGTGCTTTTATTTTTACAATTGATGATAAAACAAGATTTTTGTTTTTAAACGGGGGTTTCCAGAGTAAATGAACAGATTTCTTTACTCCCATCATTGGCCTATTTTTATTCAATCGAAAAAATTAAAATGCAAAGTGTCTTTATTTGAACATGTTTATATTTCATGTAATGCTGAATTGATTTTAATCAGTGAGATGAAGTACTGTTGGTCTGTGTGAGAGATCGGCTGTTTACGTTTTATTTTGTAGTGTAAATGGTCTTGGTTGTTTCACAAAAGATGCAATCCAGTATTGCTATTATTTTTAAAATACGCCAATCTTTATTTTATTGCTCGTGTCTATTTACTAAATCTTCTTTTTTACTTTACAGCAACATGCTACGTGTATTTTCCACGTTTCGTTTTCTACGAGTTAAACTGAATGGCCAGTCCACAAAGACACACACTGTCCTAATATTACTTTTAGCTATACTTTTGTTTAAATAGCGAAGACAAATCACAAAACTATATGCTTGATTATTTATGCATCTAGCTTATGTAATGTAATCCCATTAATGTCAGCAGTTTTTAATTGAGTAATGACAAATGCCAAGTTTAAATTTCATCGTGTCATGATTTTATTACACGTTTCAATTTTTGATCACATCATGAAAGAAATTGAACTTGGCACGCTACATTTTGTAATTCGCAATTAAAGATCTTGTGCATATATTTAAATAAAATTTTCACTTTGTGAAAAGAGTTCAAACAAACAACAAAATCATTACACTTAGTTTAAAATGTACCTTCATTTCGCTCTCCTGCAATGTCCCGTTTGAGCCTTTGCAGAAGCAAATGCTTCGGCGTGTTTTATTTTAATCTTTTATTTTCTTGGTTTCATTACTCGGAGAGCACCACGATCACATTCTCTCCACTTTCAGTGTTGTGATCTCAAGCGTCCGTTAACATTCACCGACATAAAATGTCACAGTTTATCCAAACTTTTCGCGTTGGTGAGGATTTCTCTGGCCAGTCTCCAGGTCTGTTTGGCCGCTGTCTCCAGGCCTGAGTGTGGTTTACCCTGAAACAGGTCTAGATTGGGTAAGAAGTAATGTGGGCACCGGCGGCACTGCAGACAGGAGATGAGCTGCAGCAGAATACCGTTCAGACGGTCGCCGAGGCACGACTCGTCCCAGTCAGTCTCCCGCGGGTGTTTCTCGCACTCGTACATCAGCAGGGTCTTCATGTGGTAGTTATTGAGCGGCTGTCCCGGCAGCTCGAGGTGTCGGTCACGGAGAGTCTTTAAAATAGAGAGACATTTCTTCCTACAGCCCGACATCAGAAGCCTGTTCTCGGCCTCGGCGAACTGCAAGACCCAGGCGTCGCTTTCCGCCGAGCTCTGTTTCCCCGTTAACGAGTAGCACTCTTTAGAGAGTAGGTTAAACCCCTCCGCTTTCACCTCCGCCACCCGGTTCGGCCCGGGCCACGGGATGTGAGGCATGGGCCACTGAGCGGCACTTCTAGGCCAGATGCCCGTGCACTTGAAGGCCGGGGTGATTTGCACCACGTATCTCTCCCGAATGCGCAGTTTCACTTCGCTCGTGTCCGCCACCATCTTAACCACGTCCCGGTAGCTGCATTTATCCACGGCCTGGGCCACCAGCGTCTGGAAGCGGGAGCGGATCTTTCGCGCCGACAGATAACCGGAGGCGGTGATGAACTCCACCCACAGGGACATGCTCCTCTTACGGCCGTCGCTGAGTTTGAGCACCGCGCAGCCCGGCAGAGAGCCGTCATCCACGAAGTTGAAGACTCCCATCTGGTTCAGGTAAAGCACGACCTCGAACTCGTTGGGCGCGATGACCTCCATGCCCTCAAAGCGCGTGTCTATCTCGCTCAGGGAGCTGATGAAGCGGGGCTCCTGAACCTCCACCTCCTTCAGCACGTCCGACACCACCTTACACACCTCTCGTATGGTCTTGGCGATGGCCGCTTTGCGCGCCTGGCATCTTTCGTTGTAATATTTATTAAGCTGGTAAACCAGCTTTGCTTGCGTTGCAATCATATTGGGGCACAGATCCGGACTGTAGACCGGAGTTTCGCAGTACGCCGATGGATCCAATGCTTACCGGTGAAAACTCCCAGTAAAGAGAAAAAAAAAACTGAAGTGATGAAGTTAGCGCCCACAGCGGATAGACGTCAAGTTTGGACCAGGAAACGGGTGGATGCAACGCAGTGCGACTTTAACAACTCGACTTGAAAAGGTTTTAAGGGTTTAAGCCAGTATCAGCTGCAGGATAAATCTCCGCGCGTCATGTCATCATCTCTCTCACTTGTGTTTGCGCGTGAAAACTGTGCGCCAGTGTGCAGTTGTCCAGACTCAGCCCTGAGTGTTGGAATTGTTTAGTTTATGAATGGTCCTCTAGCTGGAGTGAAAAGGGGATGGGCATCGGTTCTTGGCCAATCAGCGGAGGAGCTGTCAGTGCAGTTGGCCAATCGCAGCCTCGGTGCGCTGAAGAGACTCTCTCCTCCTGAACATCCAGCGCTCGAGCCGCGGCGCCTTCAGGTTAGGCTCTACAGACGGCATTAAGAGCACACATTTAACCTATAAGCCTTTACTTTATTTAACCTACATTACAACGATTTGACATGTTGTGAACTTGTTATTTCACTGTGTGTATATTTGATCGTACGGTGAAAATATACAAATTTGTTAATGCAATTATTATTATTATTTTTTTTACATAGAACTCAATTATGGTCTTTAAAAACTTAAATTAAACAAGATACAGTTTTTGCCACTGTAAGGTTATTGACCGCGCACTGCTAGTGTTGTATGCTTCCAACGCAATTTCATCTTATACTCAAAAAGCTGGATACTGCTTTAAATCGATCAAACGTGTGTGTGTGTGCGCGCGCGCGCGCTCATGGTCGCATGGTAGTGGAGATGTAGCTTCTGTAATATTGTGATAATACCAAAAACATGCTGATCCAGATTGGCCGAACTGTTTTCTAATTCTTCAGTCTGTTCGTATACAATTGCAACACAATCAAGGGTCTTACAGATGACAGCGTTTAAAACTAGATAGAGTTGTATTTTTAATTTCTCATAGCGTTTATGGTCAGTAAAATTAGGAGCGTAATGAAACGCTTTTAGAGACTGATATGTCATTCGGGTTATTCGGTGTTATTGTAATTAGATGGCAGTGAGCTGTAATGAATTGGGGTTTAGAAACGCTCCAGTGCGGATGTATGAGCAACCTGCACATGTGTTATTTACAGAAGATATTCAGGATTTAACTTCTGCATGCACTTAATATATATACATATATATAAAATGAAAACAATAAAAAGCGCATAAAAAATAAAGTTGGGCTGACATTTGTTTTCTTAGTTAAAGCTTAATTCGTACATTTTCTTTCATTTTTCTTAAAGAAACAAATGTGTTTATTTACTTCGTTGGTTTTTGTGTGTAGTCTTTTGATGTACGTAATTTACTTTTCCTTTTTTTGTTTTGTATGTGTGTGTGCGTGCGTAGTATTTCTCGATTTTATTTACTTACCTTTATAGACATTAACACAGTTGCTTTCCGTTCGCTCTCTGCATGCATTGCTTTCATTAAAATAACTTTCTTAAAATGCTTAAAATTTTTAACATCCTTTTTCCCCAAAATTCTCGCTGGAGAATCTGAGCAGCATCTCATCGGCAGCGTAGCGTATAGGATGAATAATTTAGAGAGGAGAGATTGTTTGGCGTGTAATTGAAGTCTCTTATCAAGCCAGACTTCATGTTGTATGAGTTCAGCTCTCATCACAGTTGTCTTAACGACAGGCTTACGAGAAGCTCTGCAGATATAGCGCTGCGTGCTGTAGGATGCGTTGCGCTAAATGAGGCCATTCAGAGCATCGATCCGTCGCGACTGAGTGTGTTTTTACAGTGAGAGAAACGAATGTCAGGGGTTTGTGTTGTTAAGCCCATCTGAGAGCCCGCGGGGCGTTTTATTTCTCGCTCGTTTGTTAGAATCACGCTGAGCGAATGTTCTTTCGTTAAAGGAACTTCGCGGTGTTTTATCTAATTACACAAACATTGTTTTAACTCCCAAACCAAGTAAAACGAAATCATGGTCATGGATGATGATTACTATTTCTACAGCTATGTGATTGGAATGCATTTTACTTAATATTTCATTTTCATTTAAATTCTAAAAATTAGACGCTTTTGTTGGAATAAAAGAACGTCCAACAGATATTTGCTGTGGGAATCTCCAGTCATTTTATGGTTTATATGACTTTGTTCTGTAATGGTTAAGAAGTTAAGTTAATTGTAGAATGCTACACCTTAAATGAATCGTGTGTTGCTCTAATATTGTGGATTTGTAACCTGCCTGAAACTTTTTCAAGAAAATTTGAATACTTGCTCCTTAATTTCAGCACTGAATATTCATGTAGTAGGATATTTAATCCAAGTTAAATTAAGATTAACACACCTTTAACCAGCCTTTTTTAAAAATTTTTATTCTTGACTAGTATTTGGCCACAGTGCTAACTGGTCTGAATGACACTCCTTAACATCTTACAGAAATTCATCAAGCAGTAAAACATTACTGTTCTCTATGCAGTATTTATTTAGAATAATAATAATAATAAATCTTATAGAAGTAATGAGAAAAAAAAACTTGGTGCACTTTTTATATACACCACATCAAACTGTTTGAGATCACTTACTCAAATTAGTTGTTACAAGCTTGAATTAATTTGGAATAAAGAATTAAGCAAATGAATCAGTTAATTTATTATTGGATTTAGCAAAGTTTTATATTGTGAAGTTTAGGCCAAGTAAAATTATAAACAGTTAATTTTAATCAGTGTTTGGCATGTGGAAGCATTGAATTTATTTCCGTAATCTGCAAAAATATAGGCGTTTGGAGATGTTTTTCTTTTTTTTTGTAATGAACAATTTTACGTCTCAGAACAAGTGACAAACTCAGCATATGCATAATGTCATTTTCAAAATACAGCGACAACCATTTAATTTCACATTTCCATTTTTATTTTATAATATTTTATAGCATATTCAACATGACATATTTTGTCTTTTGAATTAGCTTTACTATGTTTTCTTAATATTTATAATTATGTCTTAATTATACAAAATAGTATTTATTAAATAGCTAACCAAATATTAACATAAATATCATTAAATAATTCCAAAATCATCCTTTCTATGAGTATTATTTAACTTTCCTTCCTTCCTTTGAATTGTTTTAATAAAAAAGTATAATGCAGGCTTTGAATCACTGACATCTCAGCAAGTGGTAGAATTCCTTTGACTCTTCTAACGTTAAAGTGCCAAAAAGTGTTCTTCAACCTAATGATACACTTAGCAGAACTGAATAGAAGCGTTTAAATAAGATCCAACAAATGCTTTTGGGCTCTTTTCTCCCCCTTTATCTCTTTTTTTGAAAACATTCCGTATTATCTGGAACCCAAAAGAGCTTTGGTCTTAGTGAGCAGACTGAAGGAGAAGATGAGAGAGGAGTGGTAGTGTGGAGCCACTCCTCTTTGATCTGATGACTCCACTCTGATCCTCTCTACAACGCTGGACAGTGTCTGATAAGACTCTCTCTCTCTCTCCTTCTCATTCCTTGCGTCTCTACATGATTTCCAGGTCATCTGACCTAGTTAAAAAAGAGCCAGATAGTGTTGGCTGATCAAAGAAAAAAGAAAAACAGTGATCCGGGTAACTTCAGGAGCACAGTCAAAGAAAAAAAAGAAAAGACAAGCTCTTTTGGGTTTTCAACAAAGCATATTTAAAAATTTATGAAAATTGTTGGCAGATACCCTCCACATGAAGAAATGTTCATTCCCATTGTGCTTTGTCAGATGCTCTCTGTTGGAAATGCTTGATAAATTATGAACTGATTTCTGGGTTTGTACCCTGTTGTGTTTTACTGTGTTTGTTGTTTAGTGGTATTTTTTAGTTTTTATTTACATATCTGGTGTATCCTATAGCTGTAATATCCTTATGCCGTAAAGCGTAAAGACATCCTTAGTGAATAAAAACACGACTACAGTGTCCTCCAGGCTCGTTTAGGAGGAGAGAAAAAAATAGCAGCAGTTTTTCTTTCGTCTCAGCTGAAGTTAGCATGTTTTGCTCTTTCATGTCAATGATAAGAGGGGCAGAATGTCAGTTACAGATGCTTTTAGCCTGTAGTCTTTCTCTGCGCCACAATGGAAATGTGAGAGGCAGCAGGCAAAAAAGGCGCACCGTCTTACACACGTTTCTCACACACACACACAGACGGCCCCAGCTGCATTTGCCCCTAGGAGACGGCCCCAAACAAGTCAACCAGTGGTACTAATTGCTTGGCAGGCCTTTCCGCATCTGCCAGGGAGATCTGGTTAGGTCATGGTGGGTGTTTCTCTGCATCCCTCACATCCGGCTGCATTTGATCTGTTTTAGTATTTTCCTGATCAGACACTCTTACTATGCGCTCATGCTTCTCCACTGCTCTCAGTGTTATATTGTTGTGCTGCTCTGAAACTTTTTGACGTTTAGAGTTAATCAGTACGGGACACCCTCCAGGCCCAATTTATGCCATTTATTTTTTCCAAACAAACAGTGTTTATCAGACAAGCTCTAAAGTGAAATAGTAGTATTCCATGATACACGTTTTCCAAATAGTACTGCGCTACGTTGTTGTCACATGATGTAAAATGAATCATGTGTTGGTCTAATATTGTGGATTTGTAAACGTTTTCAAGAAAATTTGAATATTTGCTCCTAAATTTCACCCCTGAATGTTCATGTAGTAAGATATTTAATCTAAGTTAAATTAAGGTTAACTCACTTTTACCCTGCCTTTTTTTGACATGATGTCATTAAAGAGGAGTCCAGTTATCATCTTGGAAATAGCAGTTATTTTGCATTTATGATTCCGTTTTGAAAATAAATAAATGGATAAAATATTAATAATAAGTCAAAAAGAGAGACTGCTGTGATTATATCCGGTTCATTAATCAAGCTGGAAACGGGATGCCAGATCAAGTGTATGGCACTGTGGGATAGAGTAGCCAGCACTACAGGAATACTGAAAATGTGCATACTCTACACAGAATGAAACTTCAGGAATAGTAAGAATACAACAAAAGTGTGCAACACTGCACATAGCCATACAGGATGCTTAAGCCAAACTTTGAAACAAATACATGTCGCTGCATTTGAAAAATAGTTTTTGTTTTTAATGATAGCACAGAAACACTTTTCAAGTAACAGCTTTTAAAAAAAAAGACATTTATTGTATTACATTTTTGTATTCAGTAATTTGTTAAAAATCAATTTTGTTATATTAGATAAATATTTTTATAGATATATTGTCAGGACAAATCGGGAGACCTGTGTGATCTAGATGAGTTCATACATGTACTAAAATCACCTTGACACCAGTTGGTTTGATATTTTGTTTTATCGTCCAATGTAATTCATTCATTTAAAGTGTGTTTATGCATACATTTTGACAATCCAAACACTTTTTGTGGCCACTTCCATGAGTATATTTTTTTATTGGGAAATGCCCGGCGATTGACTTTATTTGATTAACAATAAATTCCGTATTTTATATTGTTTACTCCTTGACTTCACACATGTGTTTGCTTAATATAAAACATCCTCCTAGATTCGTCCACTGCTTTTCTTTTCAGGCAGTCGAGTGTCTTCTGAAGGACAAGTGCCGTTCACACCTAATTGGGTAGGAGGAGAGGAGGGAAGGTGGGAGGGATGTTACGCGGGAAAAGTGTTGTTAAGCTTGTCCTGCAAACACACACACACACACACACACACACACACACTGGGTCACACCATCCTCATTCGTTTGCTACGGATGACCTTCAACTGCTGCTGATCAGTGTCAGGTTGTCCGAAGATTTTATTGATTTTTCAGTTAGGCATAAGTAGTTTGTGCAGAGGCAAACGGCCAACTACAGCAGCTCTGTCACTATCAATGAGCTGGAGGAGAGCAGCCGTGACTGTTGCTCATATCAGCATTTACACAGGGAGTCGATAAATTGATGAGTCGTACATTGAGTTGAATGATGAGGGTCTCTCTCTCTCTTCTTCAACATAGTGGAGACCAAAAGTCTGAGACCACTTTGAAAATCTGTGATTCACTATCCAATTTAAACCTGGAAGTAAAAGCTAAAAAACTGAAAACAAAGTTGTTGTGACATTAAATGTGTGAGAAATATCGTAAACTTATGGAATCCGTGTTAGCTTGAGTGTTAAAGCAAAACTTTCTGAAACTCATGCCAATTATTGAAGTTATTCTGCTAATATAATTTGTAATGGGGGAAAATATTTTAATTTGAAAAAATTTGGCTGAAGTTTAAGGACAGTCTCTAGAAAACATTAAAGATTCTGCATTACTTGAGATGAATCATGATGAAATCTACTGGCCTTATTCTCTCTCTCGGTCATTTCCCACGTTAGTGTTTTTCTCACAGTTTTCAAAAGACCGAAATCCTATTTGGATGTGTTTCTACTTTTTGTCCACATTATGTCTACTATAGTGTCAACAACTCCATTTTTTCAAGTCATATTTTTTAATTCATTTTCTAATTTCAGAACAAATGTAGAGAAAAGACTAAATATAAGTTTTATAAATATTATAGTCCTTATAAATAATAGTTCATGGATGTAATGGATTTGAAAATGGCACACATCAAATATAAAAGTTGTGCAAAAAGAAATTACTTTAGTGGGGGAAAAATGCTAAAAAATGAGGTAACAATGAATATTTCAAATTACTGGAAAAATGTACGGCACAATGCTGTGGATATTGTCAGGGCGAGAATCAATTTTTTTTAAAATTTTTGATGTTTCTGTTTGGTAAAAAATTGATTGACTAACACTCAAAGCACATCTGTAAGAATCTGAATGCTGTGGCATTTCTTCAATGCTTAAGTTGTCTTTAATTGACCAAAGTTTAAGAATAAAATTGTACAAAGCACTAAACCTAACCCATTGCAGATGAATGAAAAACAGAGTTTTGAAACACAACACACTAAACTAACTAAAGATTGCAGTATTATTGTATCATGAGCCAGATATCGCTAAGTCCCCTAATAGTGAGCTAAACCGACACCGCTCTTTCCTGTCCCACTCGGGGGCACTGAGGTTACTCCTGAGATGAAGTCGTCTGGTATGAAGCAGGTCACTGATCCTGTCTGCCAATACAGCAATGATAATTGAATGCTGAGAGCAGGGAAGAAACAGATTTGTGACAGAAGTGCCTCAAAGTCAAGGAGAGCTGCCCTCACGCTTCCAACTTGCATCCTTCATTGAATTATAGTCCGTTTCTATTGTGGCCTTCTTTCCCCAGTGGCATTTTTATGATCTGGGATGGACATCATTGTAAAGAAATGCTTCAGAGAGATGTATTGTGCTACTCTAGAGCTACTGGTGAAGGTCAGGATCAGTTTTACACTGATGTAATGACTGTGTCCTGCAGAAGATGCTTTGCTTTGGTCTGTGACTGTTTTAGTTGAAAGGATATTAGTTAAGTGACATGTTGTCGATTACCACAGAAAATAATTTTAATATTCATTCCTCCGTTTGTAAAAAAAAACAAACAAACAAAAATGCATTGAAAGCCATGCACTTGCAGTGAAAGCCATTATACGAATGCTGAGAGCAGGGAAGAAACAGATTTGTGACAGAAGTGCCTCAAAGTCAAGGAGAGCTGCCCTCACGCTTCCAACTTGCATCCTTCATTGAATTATAGTCTGTTTCTATTGTGGCCTTCTTTCCCCAGTGGCATTTTTATGATCTGGGATGGACATCATTCTAAAGAAATGTTTCAGAGAGATGTATTGTGCTACTCTATAGCTACTGGTGAAGGTCAGGATCAGTTTTACACTGATGTAATGACTGTGTCCTGCAGAAGATGCTTTGCTTTGGTATGTGACAGTTTTAGTTGAAAGGATATTAGTTAAGATGTTTTAATAGCATCTGTGACATGTCGATTACCACAGAAAATAATTTTAATATTCATTCCTCCGTTTGTGAAAAAAAAACACAAACAAAAATGCATTGAAAGCAGTGAAAGCCATTATAAGGTTGCTCCTTTGTGCATATCTTACAGAATATGTTTTTAATGTGGATTTACGGTAATCTGAGATCTAGTGGGTAATCATGGAACCTCTGACTTGAGTGTAGAAAAAAATAAAACTTAAAGGGATAGTTCACCCAAAAATGAAAATTCTGTCATTAATTACTCACCCTCATGTCATTCCAAACCCGTAAGACCTTCGTTCATCTTTGGAACACAAATTAAGATATTTCTGATGAAATCCGAGAGCTTTCTGACCCTGCACAGACAGCAACGCAACTGAAACGTTCAAGGCCCAGAAAGGTAGTAAGGACATCATTAAAATAGTCCATGTGGCATCAGTGATTCAATCGTAATGTTATGAAACTATGAGAATACTTTTTGTGTGCAAAGAAAAGAAAAATAATGACATTATTCAACAATTTCTTCTCTGCGTCATTGTACTCTCGTGAACGCAACACGGAAGAGAAGAAATTGTTAAAGTCGTAATTTTTGTTTTCTTTGCACACCAAAAGTATTCTCGTAGCTTTATAACATTACGATTGAATCACTGATGTCACATGGACTATTTTAACGATGTCCTTACTGCCTTTCTGGGCCTTGAACATGTCTGTGCAGGGTCAGAAAGCACCCGGATTTCATCAAAAATATCTTAAGTTGTGTTCTGGAGAAGAATGAAGGTCTTACAGGTTTGGAACGACATGAGGGTGAGTAATGAATGACAGAAATTTCATTTTTGGGTGAACTATCCCTTTAACACTCGTCTAAAGCCTGTGTTATACTTTCCGCGTCCGCGAGTCCGCTAGGGTCCGCTATGGTATGCGTGACGTAAAAATCGTCATCGGAGAGTGTGCGCGGAGGCTCTGAGCGGACATCCGCGTGCCTCCCATTTTTTGTGATTTTTTTGTCAGTAGGCTACTGCGCATGCGCAGGCTGTGTGAAGAAGCCCGTTGCTACTCGAACCTGCACAATCCGTCGATAAAACAATATAAAGACAGCCAGATGTGCAATAACTCTGGGCAATTCTTTGTTCACATGTTTGTTTATTGTTCAAGCCGATCTACTACGCATGTATGGAACACGTCCGCTCCGCGGACAGTTTTGGTAGTATAATTGCAAGTAGTCCGTGTCCGCGATGTCCGCGTACGCGTCCGGATTGTACGCGCGGAAAGTATAACACAGGCTTTAGACTCATAAGCAGTTGACTTGAGACTTCACTTGGATTCCAAAAATGAAGACCTGCATTTAATTAACAATCCATATATATACTACCATTCAAAAGTTTGGAGTCAGTAATATTTATTTATTTATTTACTGTTTAACTTTTTTTTTTTGCATTTTAAGATTTTTATTTTTTTTTTGCATTTAAATGTCTATTGTTATTTATACTATTATTTACAGTCAATTTACCTTAAATTTACAGTGAAGACATTTATAATGTTACAAAAGGTTTATTTTTTAAACGAATGCTGTTCTTTTGAACTTTCAATTCATCAAAGAATCCTGAAAAAAAAATTATTATGGTTTACACACACACACACACACAAATGCAGTTGCACAATAGTTTTTAACATTGATAATAATCAGAAATGTTTCTGAAGGATCATGTGACACTGAAGACTGGAGTAATGATGCTGAAAATTCAACTTTGATCACAGGAATTAATTTTTTCAAAATATATTGCAGTAGAAAATGTATTTATTTATTTCAAATTATAAATTTTTTTTCACAATATTACTATTTCAAAATCAAATTAATGCAGCCTTGGTGAGCATAACAGACTTCTTGCAAAAACATTTTTAAAATCTTACCAACCCCAAAATTTTTAGCCGTAGTGTGTGTGTATATTTCACGTCAGAGTTAAATCAATTTACTACATAAACTGCAGCATGACAAAATAGATTTGAGAACTAACTTGAGACCAAAGACTTGACTTAGATTTTAGGTGACTAACTTTTTAAGACTAGTCTAAACAGTTTATGCAACCGGCCCCTGGTCTTGAAAGTCTATAGACTTGACTTGGCTCTTGACCCAGAGACTTGAGACTTGATATGGAGACTTCGTCAGAGACTTGTGTGAACCTGTCTTGATAGATAAAGAATACAAGTCATGTGTTAAATCAGACTTGAAATGTACAAACACATGACCCAACCAAAAGCACAGATTGACTTAGAGCACCAGCAGACTAACTGAGCACAAGTACCAGCAGATTGGGTTTATCATACAATAGGAGCCCATTATCAGTGGCCCTGTTTCTCCAGACAGAAGGTGGGTTTCCTGCACCTGAGTCTAGCTGCTCCATCTTCCTCTGCCGACAGGGTGAAGGTTTGGGGCCTCCCAGCCCCCTGATTGATCTGCTCTCCATCATTTACTCAGCAGAGCAGTCACTGACACACGTCACGGCATATGCTGCTAGCCAGATGGATGAGACAGAGTGAGCGTGTTTGTCTGAGATTAGACGCACACCTTTGTCCTCTTCTGCTGCGGAATTTCATTAATGTTATGATTAAATTGTGCAGTCATTTTTGTGTTTGTTACTGTTGCTAACTACGGTATACCTGTCTAGGTTTATAGTAAATAAGGTTGATTACTAAGTACCATACATTTGGTTCTCCTTTTTTTTTTTTTTTTGAAGATCCAGAACTCTTGAATTCCACTCTTGCCGCGTCTTGGTTAATGATGCATCCAGTCTGGTTGAAATGGCCTCTCCATGGGGACCCAATAAGGCCAGCCGTCCATGACAGATTCTTTTAGGTGACAGTTCGATCAAGCGTCATCTGATCCACTTTACCAGCAGTGTAAATGAGTCTGAATTACTGCGCTCCACACCAGTAGCATGGCACTGTAAAGATAAAGACAAAGGGCAAATAATCTTGCCGTAGGCCAAGAAGATCGACAGATACTTTTCTCTGAGTCGTGCGGAGATTGAACTTTCTATTTTTCTACAGAGCAGTGAATGGATTGACATGGAACAGCCGAGTTGACTCCACTTGCACCTCGTTTTTGACCAAAATGGTGCTCAGTTTCCACATTTAATGACAATGTTAAATGTCAGCGTGGTAGTTTATGTGACTGTGTAATCATTCCAGAAATAATACATGGCATGCCACATTGTTTATGTTCCATTTTCCCCGATTTGTTTGTTTTAGTTAATTTCTTGTTGTATCACTTCATAGACAATTTTTTTCTTCTGCGAGTTTTCTTGTGCCTCAATTATCCTGTCAATCAAGTAAAATATTTCATCGCAATTAATTGCGTGACGTATCACAGTTAGCGATGCAAAAAGGTGGAAAATTTCCAGTAAATTTCGGAAACATTCCAGAAATTTTGGAAACGTTCCAGGATTTTTTTTTGAATATTCCAGGGATTTTTGGAAAGTTTCCAGAAATTTACCGGAAATCTTCCACCCCTTTGCAACCCTAATCACAGTTAATCACAGATTTTAAAGGTGCTGATATTTCACTCTATATATACTCAATTGTCAAGATTTTCCTTGAACAAAAAAAGCAATGTGTTTTAGCAATATTTTCCAAATAAAGCCACAGTTTAGAACTGACATGGAGATAAATGAAATTTCAGAATTTAATGACAAATGTATTAACTTGCTATTAAACAAAATTTGATGCAATCTGACCCAGAACTGTACAAAATTGTCTGTTTAGCTTCATAACATGGTTGAAATGTATGAAAGTTCAGCAAGTGTTTCTTCAGAAGCATCAGGAGTCTTCTTTGAAGAGGTCTCGCAGCAACAAATCACATCCACAGAAATGAGCAACTTATTTACAGATACTTAGGAATCATCTATCCCAACATTAACCCCTGCCTGCCCTTTTCCCCTGTAATGGGCTTCCCTGTTTACCTGCTTAAAGACACAGTCATAAAAAAACATAATCCAGCTTCTGTCACCTTTCAATCCCTTAAATCCCCGGAGGATTACTCCTTTTCAGGCCATGGAAAAACTAAAGTCCCCCCTTTAGGCACCCTAAAAGGGGGTTCACATATTTTACCCTCTACCCCACCTTCCTCCTCCAAATCCAATTAGACCCTGGACAATAGAAGGATTAGAGGGACTTCACTTTTCTGCCATCCTGCCTTAGACACAGTGAGGAACAGACTGGAGTGAAAGTGGTGGGCAATGCTACGGGATCTAAACCTGGCCTGGCTGTTTCTCCTCCATTTGAATGCTTTGGATTTCGGAGAAAGACTGAACCACAGGGAAGGCTGTCGACATGATTTTCTTCATGCTTCTCAGAGGTGTTCAGGATGTTAGTTCACAACACTTCCCAACTCCCTGTTCACTAACGCAGCATTTGCGGTAGCCTCTTATGGATTCTCATAAATATTCCCAACACGTTCCCTAACATGACTCTACAACCAATTGGAGTCTTTTAGCAGCGCACATCAACACAGCCGCTCTGTTGCTTTGCTCTTCAGTACCAGATAGGCGCTTGGAGCAAACCAGCCGATTTGTGAATGTCTGCCAAATTTCACGCTTCTCTTCTTCTCACTTATGTCACCTTTATCCTGTCTTTCTTTCATCCAGCTCCTCAGTGAGCCAGGCTGCCCTCCTTTGCCCTGGGGTTAAAGCGCTTTAAATCTCTTAGGATGGAGAAGGTCTTTGAATTGATGTCAGTCAGAGAAGGAGGAGGAGGGATTCAGTCCTTCTCCTCTTGATCATATTTCTCCATCAATTCCTCAAAATATGCCATATCTACCTCCCAAATGTCTTTGTTTGTCATTATACAGCCATCTTGCTTAAAAGCAGACAAAATACTAATATGAAATTGACACATTGACCTAATTGAAGCTGTTGAACCCAATGCACCCGTTTGCCATTTGAAGCGATTCAGCATTTTATGAGCCAAAAACACCCTCATTTGTCCATTTAAACCATTAAATGGGTGTTAACGTTCACCTTACTGGAGTCCCTACAGTGCGTTTTGTGTGTCCTTCCCATCACCCCCCACAAGCCTCTACATAAAGGCCAAATGTTTAATGAGTAAGTGCACTAAAGGATTCACTTCTCCTCCAATTAACCCCATAGCTCTTGACATTTTTCTAAATCCACACAAGATTTCCTCTCTCACTCTCTCTCTCTCTCTTTCTTTCTCTCTCAGCAAGTTAAAAGGCTAACCTGTTGGCAAACAAGAGTAGTGAGGAACAAAGGAGGTTCTAATCCCCGTTGGACTACGTTCAGCCTGAATACTTAGGCTATATAAATATGCACATATTTGTTAAATGCTCTGTGCTTTTCCTCTCGGTCTGTAGCAGCTGACTGCAGATGTTATAGTTTGTTTTTGTTATCCCTTGAGCTGATTTACTATTGTTACACATCAAGGACATTTTAATCGGTTAATATTGTCAGTTTGCTATTACTTTCCTTCTCTGAGTTGACTTGGGGATTTACTGTATGTCAAAGGATAACATGGAATTCATTCTCTCTCTGTGGAATATTTGAGATTGCACTCTGATTTTACAATGTGTTAAGGATAACAACAGAAGCTAATCTTCTGATATATTATTATTGTTTCTGGTGGAAACCTGTGAGCAGCTGGATTTGTTTTATGCTTTGAATGAGAGATCATGTGCTTGTACAGTCCCATGATTCTCAGCTCTCATCATAGGGGCTCATTCGTGTACCCTCTAATCACGTGGCTATAACCTCCATATGCTTTGGCTTTTTTAAATTGTATTGCAGCAGGTCTGTCCAATCATTTTGTCAAATACAAGCCTGAAAACAACAGTGAATTTATTTGTTAGCTTTTTGCTGTTACAAACAATTTGTTTCAAATAAACGTTCAAAGCAACGTAAACCTCTTATCTTTGCAAAAATAATAAGCAGCACATCTGTTTTCACATTGACATTAATAATAAATGCACCAAATCAGCCTATTAGAATGATTTCTGAAGGATCGTGTAATTTTTGCAAATACTGATGAAAATTCAGCTTTGCCATCACAGGAATAAATAAAACTTTAAAATGTTTTAAAATAGAAAAAAAGTTTTTTTTTTAATTGTAATAATATTTCACATTATTACTGTTTTTATTGTATTTTTGGTCAAATAAATGCAGCATCGGTGAGCAGAAGAGACTTACTCGTCTTATGAGTTAAGAACAGTCTTCAACTAGATGGATTGATAAAATAATCAACATTATATATTATAAACATTCAATCTTTCAATTTGTCCATGCAACTTCTATAACAAATGTTACAATTGCCCACAACCTAAAATTTTTGAAAATTACATTAAAAAGCTAAATTTTAGCTACTAGTGACAGTTTCATCATCTTTTATTCATGTTTTAAACAACAACCTAGAGATAAAATAGTTTATTTTGAAAGGCGTCATTAGACAGCATCTGTGAGTATTACAGTTGCACTTGGTCTCTCATAGAATTACATTGAAGTGATTTTCTGAATATGATTGTGTTCCATGACTAATGTAGGCTTGATGCTGTGTGCGCACACATGCTAGCTTGTTATTTTCAAGGCCAGATGCGTTAGAAACAGCAGTCTCTCTCTAATATCTCCTCCCTTTTATTCCCATGAATTCTATTAAGTTTTCCAATATTGCGTCTCGGGTGCGCTTGGCTTTGAATGTTGATGTTGATGGATCACCCACTTCCTCCTCCTAATTAATTTCATTACCTTATCGCCCAGGCCACTTCATTTGACCAAAAGGTAATAATAAATGTCCCATCCACAATCTTTAACACACTCAGCCAGGTGGAAACACTTAATAACAGCATACAAATTGAACTTCAATCAGCTCATTTTGCTCCGCAGATGCATAAGCGCATTAAAACCCAGCATTTGAGAGACACTCTCTGTCTCTCACACGCACACCGTGTCATTTTACGCCATCGGTTGCCAAGCTTCAAACTGAGTGTTATAATACTCGTTTATTACACATTTTATAAGCGAGGATGGAATTCTACCAGTGGCAGGAAAGCCGTTTCCTTTTCCTGGCTGCGAACGCTCTTATCACCGCTCAAACACAAGTGCACACTTTGCCCAACAGAGACTGCTATTCAGAGACTCATTTATCTTTCTGAGAGAGCGCTGGATAGTTCACTCGCTCTCTGTCTCACACTTGCTATCTCTTGCTTTTTTTCTCTCCCGCTAACCCCCCTTTCATGTCTTTTTGGCTTGGGGTAGGGGGGTATTTTCAATTAGATTTCATTCAGTTCTGTCAGAGACGGAGCACATGCTCTGTAGCGGTGGTCCCTAGTGTGTGTGTCGCGCGGAGGATGTCGTTTGCGCACACAGGGTCCTTTGGCAGAGGACAGAGTGTGTGTGTGTGTGTGTGTGTGTGTGTGAGTGAGAGAGAGAGAGAGATGTGTCCCTCTTCATCTCAGACTCGTTTCGCCGGCTGACAGAGACAAATGACAGCACTCAGAAATGACTTGCTGCCTCTCCATCCTAACAGGTTGAGCGGTTTGAAATGACACACACATACGAATGCATTCCCATTTCGACTTCAACCTTTTGTTGTAATTAATCGAATTTCTAATCACGATTACAATTATGGATGCCACAATCGTTCAAAGTCCACTTATGTTATTCTGCGTGCTGCTTAAGATGCGTTTTTTTTCTTTCTACATGTTGTCTTAAGGATTTTTCCCATTATTTTAATTGTAGTTTTAGTATAACATTATAATACCATTCATATATTTACTTTTTTATAATTTAAAGAAGAAACCAATCCGATGTATATTTGACATATGAGGCTTAATACTATAGAAAAGCACTAAAAGGTTTTCAGTTAGAGTGTTTTCAGCTTGTTTATTTTCATTAATAAAAATACGGCATGCAGTTGCATCAAACAATGGTATAAACATCATTAAATGTAAATTGTGATCATCATAATTAATAATCGCAATTACAATTTCAAGGGAATAATCGACAATTATGATTTTTGTCATAATCGTGCAGCCCTATTTTGTTGTCAGTTTGGTGTCGCATACAAATGGCCTTGAAATTAAGCTTCTTTTAGTTTTTAGGTGTTTTGGCATGAATGAAAGAACATTTAATTTAGAACAAGATTTGACCAAATGGAATAAGCATCGTTTATATCTGTAAAAAAATTTAAATAAAAGTCTTTAAAAGCAGCTTTAAATGTTGTTTTTTTTCTTCGTCATCATTTTATCATCTGTTTTACAGCTTTTATTTATTCACATTCTATGAGAAACAGCAAGTTTTGCATCTTCTCTCCCATTTACAATGCTGTTTGGATTTAAATACACAAATGAGAGTCTAGGTCTGGATCATTATTGCAGTGGTTAATATGTTTCTGGAATGTTGTGTGACAAATAACAAAACAAGTCTTTTAACCCTTCGTGATGTGTTTCGTCTCTCCCATTTTCAATACAAGATTTTTTTCTAAAAATCAATGAAACTCTAGATAGAAATAAATGTGGTGATGTTACATAAGGTTGTCGAAACAATGCCATGATGAATGCACATTGTAATCAAAGATTAATCAAAGGCAGTCCAATTAAATTTTAGACTGTGCGACTTTTTTTAAAGAAACATCCACTATAACAGATTTTCGGACAACAGTCAAGCGAACCTAGAGAATTCATTACAAGACTAGTAGCACGTGAGGTTCGAGTTACAAAGTGCATGAAGACAAAATAAGATATTAGACACATAACAGACAGTCATATCCATCTACAGCATGTGAAGCTAAGGCACTGCATCATTCCTTTATTCCTCAGGGTTTGAGAAGATAAAGTGTGAACTACTGAAGTAGTTCTGCTATAGAGATGGAATGAACCGCAGGTGAAAGGTCGTCTTTTTAGTCAGCAAGATTTTATGGTCTGAATTTCATCTCCAGATGCCCCTTTCAGAGTTTTTTTTTATACAGTTTGTACATTCTCATAGTGATGCACAAATGTTGGATATTTAATTGTTACACTCATTTTGGTTATTTTTTTATTACTACTGCCATTATCTAAAACTTACTTATTGTAGCACAAGATTACAGCAAAATTTAACCTTTAAAGTCACTACTTGCTATTTGATCCAACTTGTATTTCTTTTCAACAAAATTGTATAGATTTTTAATATTGGTAATATACTACCATTCAGATTTCTGGGTTTTTAAAAAAAAAAAAAAAATTCTTAATAATAAAATAAAATCTAACTGACCCCAAACGTTTGAACAGTAGTGTATGACAGTTGTTGTTATTAACATGAAAATAATTATTAGCTGTATTTGCTCGAATTTTAATACTGGTGCATCCCTACTTGAGGGTGGGCTGATTTGACTTTAGCCTCGAAACAAAGGCTTAGCAGTCACCCATAAAACCCATGCCTAGCAGTTTATATTTTCAGAATGGCGGGTAATGATCTGTTAGTGAAGTGTGTGCTGTGTTGTCTTGTCTTGTGTTAAGCGGTGTGTGTGTGTGGGAGGCTGGGAGTCTCTCTCAGCATTAACACTGCTTACATGGGGTTAATTTCATTACCGGTCAATGGCAGCTGCTAATACACAATGCAAACAGACAGAGCCTTCAGATGAAGTTCCTCGAATACACTTGGGCACGGATGGGATCTTATCTTTACGAGCCTATCCGTGGTCTCTCAGCCGTAATAAACTCCTCCATGCTCAAACTTCTCCATGATACCTCGGTTAGGTAGCGCGTCGGATTTCACATTAATGGTTCGGTTTCCATACCAACATCCTGACAGAGCGGAGATGAGGAAGATAAATAGGAGAGCGGGGCCGTCTCACATGCTGCTTGTCAGGGAGTTTGCGGTGGCGAACGGCACCGTTACCGGAGCGGCGCAACAGCCTTAATCCACATTTAATTGAACTCTGGAGACTTTGAAGTGAGGCTGCAGAGCAGACAGGAGCAGTGACATTGCTCTCAGCACACAGCACAGCTGCTGCCCTCTCTTTCTCTCTTCTTCGGTCCTCTCTGTCTCTCATTAATGAGTGCATAATCAGCGTTAGCCTTGATACTAGAAGATCTGAATGTCTGATTAACTGAGCCGCTCAGATCAGGTGCGGTGGTCTCTTTCTCCTCTCTGTCCTAACAACCAATCCGTAATTAAGCTAAATTAGAAATGTGAGGAAACAGTGAGCATATGGAGGAAAAGCAACAGATAGGCAGAATCTTAAGACTAGAGTGTTTGTGACAGCTGAGCATCTGTAAATGCAAAATGATGCTAAAATCGTCTTTCTCGGTTTGTCTCAAGAATATCGTCATTTTGCAGGATCAGGGAAACCTGCCATCATCAGAAGCCTAATTTGGTGGCTTCTACCAAAGGACACACACATTTGCATCATAGTATTGCAGTGTTTGTCATCAGCAGTGAAAAATATGAAGTGCATTGTCCTTCCTTTTCTTAAGCATATTTGCGTATTTGTTTTGTTACCTATGCACCATTATATTGTTAGTTGCTTTTATTTATTTATTGGTTTATTTGTTTGTTTTATGTAAATGAATTGATAAAATATAATACAAATATTTTATAATTTGTCAAATTACATTTTTATAGAACTGTATTTGCATTTAGATTTGCATAGTTTTTTCCCGTTATCTGACATATCTTTGATCCACATCTCCACTTTTGAAGATTCCAGTGTCTCTTATCCAAATAATCTGCAGCTATTTTTTTTATTATTATTATTGTTGTTATTATTAAATGTGTATGAAAACTCTTCTGTATACAATCCCTAGATTTAAAAATGGTGCATTTTTTCTAAGAATTTGTTTTCTGTTCACTTTCCAAAAAGTTGTTTTCAGCATTTCTTGTTTGTTTTTTTAATAATAAAAATGTGATGGTTGTGCAGCAGTGGCACATGATTTGGCACATGTTTCGCTCACACCAACTTGAAGGGCAAGTACTGATAGATTTCCAGTTCTCTTGATTACCTTTTAGTGAACTGTGGCCTTCCTGCACCTCTTCAGTGTGTGTCTGAATGGGGCTCATTTTAGCGCTTAAAGCATCTCTTTTTCATGAGGACTGATCAATAATACACATTAATCCTGCTCTGAGACCCTGGCCATGAGCTATGGGTGATAAATGAACTGAAACCTTCCCTGCTGCTTTCTCACTCATATCCCCTCAGTTTTTGCATTTCTCTTTGATCAGTCGTTTTTCTCGTTGTCTCTCCTGAACAGATTTTGGCCTACACAGAGGGTCTGCATGGGAAATGGCAGTTCACAGAGATCAGGGCAGTTTTCTCTCGCCGCTATCTGCTACAGAATACAGCGCTGGAGGTCTTCATGGCCAACAGAAGTAAGCTCTGAGCCGCTGCTGTTCTGGAAAGTCTCAAAAGGGTTCAGTTTTTGAGGAGATCATTATACTATAGAAAACATGTTTCAAAATTTCAGTTCTAAAAAGATCATTTAACAATTTTTCCCTCTAATGTTGAGTCAACCTTAGAGGGAAAAATAGACATGGGGTAATAATATATAAAATATAATTGGCATTTTAATTGATAATTTAAAAAATCGTAAAATAAGTAATGAAAAATGTAAGTTTTTCACATGACTCTTTAAAACAGTTCAACAAAAATGATGCTTATTTACACCTAGTGCATAAAGTGTATAATAAATTTTCTTTTCTCCTTACAGCGGCAGTCATGTTCAACTTCCCAGATGCAGCCACAGTGAAAAAGGTGGTGCACTGTCTCCCCAGAGTTGGAGTCGGCACGAATTTCGGCCTTCCTCAGACCAGGCATGTTCTCTATCTCATGTGCACCGTTCATTTACAGAAGTAAAAACTCCTTTTCCCTCCTATTTGAAATCTAGAATAAAGCTATCCGTTAGCATTTCCATTCATCTCAATGACACTTGCACTTGTGCAGAAGTGTGTGATTTGAAGTCTGCCATAGCTCTTAGCTCTTTTGGCTAAGCATTCACTTCCGTAAAACATGTTTCTGGCCTAACACTGCTGGTTTGTGTGTGTGTTAATGTGTGTGTGGTGTCAGGGGTGTCTGTAACACTGCCTAATTACGTTCACACAAACACAATTCACATCATTTATTTATCTCCCCAACTGAGAAATAAATACAGGGGCGAGAGCAGAGCCTGCGGGGCAGACTGGAAACACGGGAAACACACACTGCTGCTGCTGCTGTAGTTCAGCCAAACAAAAGATGATTTAGATAAGTGAAACTCCATCACAATATCCCTCTAAATCAGTGTTCTTATTAAAAGTAAAAGTTCTTTGAAATTAAGTAACTAAAACAACAATGTGGGTAACAGAATCTAGTGAATATTGATTCCACACAGGGCAGAGAGGTTTGACCATTACAGACAGCCCTCTCCTGCCATGTCTTTCTGCTAACATTCGTGTGGCATTTCCTTAGCGTCGTGACTGCCTTGCCTCTGTGTTAGGAGGGGCAAAGGGCATTGGAAACTTCAGAGAGGCCTAATGACTGTAAACACGCTGGGTGACAGTGATGAATTCTCTAATTTCGCTTTGTTTTAATTGGATTGGAGAGTAATTTGTTTTAGTGTCCGCGTATTTGCTTGCACTGAGCATGTTCATTTAACAGGTTCCCACATTACCCATGAGGCCGCTGTGTGTCTGTGTTCATGTCTGGATTTGGATGTAGGTTATATTCTGAGTTGCTGTCATTGAATCGGACTGGCCGAGTGGTATTTCCTATAACGGTACTGGAATGTTTCACCGCTTGTGTCAGTCTTCTTGTCTGTGTTTGCTTCACAGAATTTGAATATTGGCTTCTCATGGAAGTATTTTCATCAAAGCAAAAATGAACAAAATGGCTAATCATATTGTGTCTATTTTTTATACAAATGTTGTATTAAAGCACTTGGCACTTTTAAATACACAGCCTTATTTTTCAACCCAGGCTCATTGGAAATACATGCTTGTGCAACGTTTCTGCAACACCGATATTACGTACCTTATTGCACATTTCACGGCAGTTTCAAAGTAAATGTCCAGTGATTGGCACTAAAAGGCACGGTCAGTATGTGACCGTGGCCACGTTTTTATTATGTTGGTTCAAACCTAACCCTAAACCTTCCCGATAGTGTTAACGAAAGCAAAAGTGATATAAAACCCATTCGCTGATGCAGTCGTGCTGTTTTAACTTCCTTATACGAGGGTTTGAGCTGTTTTGTCGAACCGTAGTTTCACAGGATTCGTACCAGAGCTCTTCACCTCACAAGTGAAACACCGTATCGAGTGAGCTACTGAGCAAACCTATACTGTGTTAGAAAACCCATACATATGAAGCTGGATATGTGACGCGTTCAAAAGTATCAGTTTTCAATTCTCACAGCATGTTAAAATTGTTTTGAAGTCATAACGTAATATTGTGAAAATTGTGAGAAAATTAGGCCTTCTTAATCAAAACTCTGGCCCTGTAAATCATACTTTGTGTGAAAAGGAATAAGAGTTGTCAGAGTTTTACTGCCTCTAGTGTTAATTTCAACTGGAAACTGCAGCGAGTTGTGTGTATAGGTAAGTTTTTTTGAGTTTTGCAGGAATGTAGGTAGAGGCACGTATCAGTGAGCCTAGGTAGACTGACACAATTACTCTGCACTATTTTGTTTGTAAGCCTGTGAATATTGAAACTGCAGGATTCAAAAATTGTGATGTTGTGAAATTGGACAGATGCTGAAACTAAAGAGCTTTTCTCTGTCCGAGTGCTAAAGAAATGAGTCAACAGATAACTGGAACAGCTCTTACTATCTCACTGTATTTTCACCCAATTTACATGTGGCTTACGCCATACTCTGTACAAATTTTTTTTCCCCATTATGCATATTTCTTAATTTACAAAATATACTGTAAACAAAAAGTGCTTCTATTTGAAATGGCACATTAAATAGCATATTGCAAATCAATTGAGCATTTCAGGTTACCGAATTTCTGAATGTGGTTTGTCTTTTTCTGACAGACGGATTTCTCTGGCCAGTCCGAAACAGCTCTACAAGGCCTCCAACTTGACCCAGCGCTGGCAAAGACGAGAGATCTCCAACTTTGAGTACCTTATGTTCCTCAACACCATCTCTGGTAAAAACTGAACACTGAATGGACTGATGAAGCTGAATGTACTGATGTACACTTCTGTGTGACACAACAAGCCACAAAATCTCTCTCTTCCATGTTAATCTGAGTGTCTGTCCTACTTTGTTGGTGACCTACCTTTTATTTTTTGCTATGTTGGGCCACACTGACACCTCGTTGAACCAAAGCGCTACGACTGGAATCTCGTCACAGAGTTTGGAAAGTTATTTGAACTAATACTAAAGGGGCCACATATTTGAAACAAAAAAATAATAGTTGTCTTCTGCTCCCTGTAGTCACTGTTTCTTCAGTAACTGTGTTTCTTTATGCGAGACCCCTTGTATTTATAATGAACATGATGATGATGAAGTAAGATCATGATAATGGTAATAAAGGTGTGAGGAGTCTCGACACTTCTTGTGTTTCAGGCCGTACGTTTAACGATCTGAACCAGTATCCTGTGTTCCCCTGGGTAATCACCAACTACGACAGCGAAGATCTCGACCTCACTCTCCCCAGCAACTACAGAGATCTGTCCAAGGTAAACACATGACCACATACACTCACACAAACAGTCTGAGCCTCAAAGAGCTCCTGTAGGTTCAGAGACTGAAGGACATGTCTGAAGAGAAGTTTCGAAAACCCGAATACATGGGAGTATTTGTGTGAAACATGCCATGCAGACAAGTCAGATAATGGGCCTGAGTCTCTCGTCCTCCCCTCAATCAACCCCTACATCCCGTCTTCACCTCCTCCCCCATTTCCCGTTAGCCAGCCAGCCTCCCTAAGGAGCTAATTAATGAGCGTAGTAGTACTTGAGCTAAACACACGGACAGACTGACACAGCTCACTGCTGGGAACACCAGACCTGCCTTTGTCTCTCTCAGGCTCTCGCTTTATACATTTAATGCAGTTTTTGTAACAGTGCAGCATTTTAAATATTTTTTATTCATCATATAGTGTCATAACTTTTTTTTTTTTAAAATTTGAAATCTTCATTTAATTTCCAGGTTTAACCCTCTGGGGTCCGAGGGTGTTTTGGGGCCTGGAAAAGTTTTGACATGCCCTGACATTTGTGCTTTTTTCAGTTGCTTACAAACATTTGAATGTCTAAAGTTTAATAACACTGTAATCAGCACAAACTGGGCTACAATAATCTTATATGTACGGTCAAGTATGAAGGAGCATTTTAGTTCTTTTCGCTGTCATCATTCAAATCTGCAAAAAGTTCCGCCGCCGGAACTGTCGACCCCAGGAGGTTAAATATTTTTGTATCCCAGATGTTCAGTGTGTGCTCAGGGTTTAAATACTGTATAAAACATTAGAGCTGGGTAAAAAATATTGATTTCTCGATTCTCATTTTTATCGTCTGTCAGATAATGAACGGAACATTGTAGCACACCTCCCATCCAATAAAGTGCAATAAGCGTTTTGTTACTTTTGATATGAAACAAAGTCTCAGATTTCAAATGCTGTCCATTTTATTACAATATTCAAATATTAAATGCCTTTTTGGCGCTGTTTAATGTGGAGTGACAGATCGTCTCCTCCGCTTTAATAGCAGTTACAGCATGAAATAAACATGAATGAACATCTGAAGGTATGAGTACAACTTACCGAAACACGTATCCTGTCTCATGTATTTAAAGTTAGTATTATAACTTTAATATTACAAAAACTTTATTGAGTATATTTTAAGTGTTTAAATCAGAAAATTTCAACCTTCCATATTATTGACTCTCAGGCATATTTTACAGCATTAGTTGAGAGGTTTTTTTTTCCCTTGAGAAAACTTGCCATGTCCTGTACCTGATATATATCCAAAATAATCAATATCGAATCGAATCGGAATCTAATCGAATCGCAAGCTTGTGAAGTATACTTGAATCGAATTATGAAATTTGTGTCAAAACCCAGCCCTATAAAACATGTATATGAAACATGTCAACATAAATATAATGATTAGATATTTAGAGTCTTACATTATAGCATGGCATATTTCAACGGTCGCTGACTTTACCTATAATCCATATTAGAGCTTTGCGAACGAGGCTCTTTTATTCTCTTAAATCAGGACTCGGACTCAAACACTTGTGGTTCTGATGCCTTGGTCTTTAATTGCAGTCGGTTGTTGTGTCAACTACTAATAGCTGTTTCGCTGAAGTGACAGTGATTAACCAGGATTAGTCAGAAGGAAGAACATGCTAGTTCTGATATTCCGTCCTATCTGTCCTGTCCATTTTATTTAAATCATAAATCACTTATGTTTGTATCTCAAAACCATCTTGAAGAGCTCCTTTCTCAGTCTAGACTGGATGAATATTTCATGTCAGGGAGCTGGGGGGCACTCCTCCAAAAGAATGCTCTTTACTCGCATTGCACCATTTGGGTAATTGAGTTGCACGACAAAAGTTGCGTTTTAAAACGCCTCCACCCTTAAACTTCACTTTAAAAGTGCTTGTGAAAGCTTGCCAGTCACTGCCTCAAAAATGACCATCCGTTTCATGTAATGGTGACCAATGGAGGGAGGACAGAGGATTACTTTTAGAGCTCAGATGATCAAACGAGTGTCCACTCTGACCCAAAATGGCAGAATAAATCAGTTCTAACAGGCAGGAAAACAAAGGACTGAGAGATAATGGAAGATGAATTCCTGTGCAGAAAGAATCATGAGGTTGCAGAAGTCACCCTTACTGTCTTCAAACTGAGACGATTTCTCACATATTGCTCTCCAGTGCAGATTTATATGCATGATGCTATCTGTATCTACTGCACTGCCTTTAGCAAAGAAATGTCTGTGTTTTACCAATTCTGATTCGGCAAACAGCATGTTTCTTTCAGGTACAGACAGAGTAGGTCAGGTTAATAAGTATTGGATATAATTACAATAATTTCAGTATAGTCTAGCTGACAGGATAAAATATGCATTGTTTTAATGTAATTTGTAATTGACAATTAACTTAAAGTTCCTAAAGACAAAGGGTCTTTTTTTGGATTTTCTGTTTCATGATTTGCAAGTATGAGAGCAATAAGTAAGTCTTTTAATAACGTCTCTGATTTAAACCTCAGTAACAGTGCAGTATTGTATATCAATTATTTCAAACTGTCAGTTTCAAAAAATGTCACAATTTACCAGATCTTTACTATTGAGTTATTTTTGAGTTTCGTCACTCAAAAATATTCACAGACGCAGTGACATGCTTAGATTAGATGAGATTAGATTCAACTTTATTGTCATTTTGCAGAGTACAAGTACAGAGCCAATTATAATGTTATAGTAAAAATTAAGGCTGTCAGTCAAATCATGCAAAGCATCTATACACATGCAATGCACATATACAGTGTATATATATGTATGTATATATATATATATATATATAGTTTTCAGCTTGTAGACAGTTATCTTTCCTTCACTACAGACACTTACACACAGCTTGCAGCATATCTCTTTATTTATTTATTAATTTGTTCAGCCCCGTTCTGTTTCTTTGCAATGGCTTCCGCCCACTCGGTTAAAAGACAACAGTCCTATACACCATCCTGCATCACCCTCGCCTTTGTCTCTCTCTCTTTCCATCCCTCCCTCCCTCAAACTCTCTCTCTCTCTAATTTTGACAGCCTTGCCTTTATGTTCAGTCAAGCTTTCAAGCCTCAGGGAGAAACGGAGGCCGAGCGAGAGCAGCCCCTCCCTCTGCAGCCAGCAAAAGCAAATCTCAACAATCTTTATTACAACTGCTTTATTCATGCTGTTGACACAGGCAATATCAGTGTATGAGCGGTGGACCATGACAACACCGTCTCGCCTGCGAAGGCCATCTGAACCTTGTATACGCTGTGTGTCTTTCTCTTTTTGTCCTTAACCCCTCCTGCTCTCTCTTGTCGTCTGCGTATGCCACGTCCCAGCACTGCTTTGATAGAAGCAGGTCATGTGGGACCTTTTACACAGCGAGGTGAAATTGCCATAGACGCCGTGTCACACGCACTGTCTTCCCTGCGGGCAGAGGAATGTGCTTCATGAATTTATGTTCCTTTTGTCTCATCGTTATGACCCCGCTGGCTTTCTTATCATAAACTCTAACCTCTTCGTGACATCTGGTGCAGCCAGAGTTATCACTGCAGCCAGAAACAACAAAACTGACTCAACTGAGTGAGCCAAAATAGGTTTTTGCTTCTTATGTGTCTCATTTGACACAAGTGTGTTGATCAGTTATGTTTCTTTTCATTCTTCTGTATCTTTTATACTACACTGCAATACATATCACAGTGCATCAATATCGTAATAGGATTACGACAGAGACACGCACACAGGTCAGGTAGAGAGCGCGAATCTGCTGTATTAATTTTTATTGATGTGCTGTAGCTTTTCTACACTTCCTGGACAATATTGTCATTAAGAAACTGGCTTTTTTTTTAGCTAGGTTAATTTTACAAAAGAGTAACAGGATGGAATTTGAGAACAGAACAGAAACTTATACGTTGAAAGGTTTGAAAGGGAAAAAAATAACTCAAATATTACTTAAATTGTAAATTGTTAAAATAAATATAAGTGGAGACACTGTAAATGGCAACAAAAATTACTTTCATGTTCACTTAAAGTCACGATGTAATGGAACTGGCGGCACATTTTCTTACGTATTATGATGTACATCGGAGTAAAACAGATTATCAAAAAATAAAAAAATGTAGGGCAGTTTTCTATCTATTGGTTGTTGGTTTGGATGGAGGCAGATCTGAACATGAGCTTGCAGTCGATTCTAAGAAAAGGTGGGTTTAAGTGGAGTAAATAATTGGAGAATATGTCAGCAAATGTCTGTCATTTAACCGGAAGATCGAGCTATGACCGTTTGATTAAAAATTACAAGCTCAAAAAAAGTTAACAATTTAAACATATGCATGGATGAATCGATTAGATCAGTAAGATGCATTTAGAAAACACTGAATTTCCATTTCATGCTGACTTTAATTGTAATATTGTGATTTTATATTAGTATATTAAGAAATATATGATGGGGACATCCTATACTAGTGCAGTGACAGTTAAAAGGCATCCTGACTAAAGCATATTATTATATTTGTACATTAACAAAGGTAACGCCAAATGTATTGACCTGTATCTCCACCCTCACTATGATGTGGTTAATGGCAAATTGATTCGCCCTGCATCACGTCATTTACATCCTTTCAACTGAGCCCTAGATACGCATTCACACCTTCTGGAATGCATGCTTCAGCTTCAGACACTTCCTAATTCTGATGCCAGAGTTTCATTTATTCATTCACTCACTCAGAGATATATTTTATTGAGAAAGTAGATTTCAAATAGTTCCTTATATGATATTTAGTCATTTAGCATAGTGTATTAGTTCTTTTAGTAATAAATTACATTGCACCGCTTTTGCTTTCTGTGTTTCAGTGCAAAAAAAACAAAAAAATTAGGTCTTATTCAGGACTTAAATTAAGTCACTGTCTAGTCAAGCACACTTTCTGCATTTAAAGAGCCAATTCAGGTGCCTAGATGACAGTGGTGAATGCAAATTGTGTCCAGCACAGAATTATTTGAGCATGTTTGAGATTTCTATAATTCGTGAATCGTGTGCAAATAAAAAAATCTATCAGGCGCAATTCATGAATTCCCCCCTCAGAAACCCTGAATTTTGAGCCGCACGGTGAAGTGCTGATACTGATAGCTACCGGCAGTCTGTTCAGATTTGCAGTCTAATTAAAAACATTGGGGCAGCTCATTTATTTGATCCGTCACTAGAGAAATATTCAGCAGTGCTGCCAGAGCGTATTAGGGTCGGTGGTGTGCGTTCACTCCATCACACCGCGCTGTGGTACAGGGATAACCCTGATGAACGACACTGTCACGAGACCCTATTGTACTGGAGCGCCTCCGACCGTAATTTACTGCCGTAAACAACACGAGGGGTTCGCACACGCACACACACACACACACACACACTGATATACATGCACACAAATTTACACGTTCACATAGAAACACACACACTGAGCTATGACAGAGATGTTTTTTATCCTGCTCTCCCCTTTCTTTCTTTAATGAGGGTCCTGTTATTACTGCAATCAATCAGTTAAATCGCACAATGTTTAATTCAGTGTGTGTTCTCACCGTAGTTGCCACAAGAGAGCAGAGACACAGACACACACACAGACAGACACACACACACGGACACACACAGACACACACACACACACAGAACGCATTCAGCATAAGTCTATTACATTTCAGTGACAATTCTACAAGCTTTAGTGATTTACAATCAAACGTTGATTAAACAGCTCTCCTTTTTAAATCTCAATTAAATCCAAGACATAGTTTAATCACGATTATATTAGAACTAGTGGAATATAATTAAGCTCTATTTTTAGGTGAGCACCACAGCCCTTGGCCTTCTTGCACAGTGTTAAATCTCACATTAATGCAGGCACACATAAACACACAAGCACAGCGGAACATTAAAAGATACAATCACCCATATTGTGCTTGCACCATTGTGATCAATAGAAAAGCAGCAGAGGACCCTCATTACACAGCTATGATATGAGAGGGACATGGTCGATCTGTCCTGCCCACTCTTATTTCAAGGAACTCCATCATTCCCTTACTATTGATCATACTAAGGTATGAGAGACAGACAGAAAGCTTTAGTTCAAGAGTAATAAAGACTCAGCAGGGTAATACCAATACATATACATGAGCATTTACTGTAAATAATGACTTGCTTGCATACGCTTCCATCTTCAGATCAATGAAGAATTAAAGCAGCTAATCAATGCTTTGATAAAACCCAATGCAGGGCAAGATAGTATTAACCATATGAGCTCTCATATGAACTCCCCTGCATTACTTTCCTTTTGCTATTAATGTTTAACACCATTAAAAACTGAACCAAAGCGCGTACATCAACAGCAAAAAATGCTCAAAATTGGGTGCTAGACAAAGAAGAAGCGCAAAACGTTCCCTTGTGTGAAGTCCATTATTAAATTGTTTTGCATTTTTGGAGCCTATGGTTTGCCGACTTTTGTTTGTTGATAAACACCTTTATGATTGTATTATTTTTTTTATTATTTTATTCAGCAAGGATTAATTAAATTAATAAAAAGTGACAGTAAAAGCATTTACTGATTTATAAAAGCTATAAGATTTATATTTCAAATAAATGCTGTTCTTTGGAACTTTATATTTGTCATTCACTGAATCTTGAGAAAAAAAGTACCAATGTTTCCATAATATTAAGCAGCATAACTGTTTTCAACATTGATATTGTTTCTTGGGGACCAAATAAATATATTAGAATTATTTCTGAAGGATCATGTGACACTGGAGTAATGATACTGAAAATTCAGCTTTGAGCACAAGAATAAATTACTTTTTTAAATGTATTAAAATAGAAAACATTATTTTAAATTGTAATGATATTCAACAATAATACTGTTGTTAACGATCAAATAAATGGAGCCTTGGTGAGTTTAAAAACATTTAAAAAATCTTACCGACCCCAAACTTTTGAACCGTTGTGTAAATAAACAATTATTTTGTGATTTGTGAGCTTTTATGTTTATTCACAACTACAGAAAACAGACTGTTGAATCTCTTTAAAATAACAGTCTATTATTGATGAAACTTTGCAGCTGCACTAAATTATTATTTAAATAAATGATTAGCATTAATAAATTATTACTTTTCCCAGATGTAACACCTGTGGTCCTTGTTCTGACATCTAACTTAATAATTTATTGCTTTGGTTCTTGAACATTTGTGCTTTATTAATGCAGTTTTATGTTTATTCCAATAATGTTGTCCTTTCTCATTACAGCCCATTGGTGCACTCAACCCAAAGAGGGCTGCATTCTTCTCTGAACGCTTTGAATCATGGGAGGATGAGCAGGTGCCCAAATTCCACTACGGCACGCACTATTCCACCTCCAGCTTTACTCAGATGTGGCTACTGAGGATTGTAAGTTGCACATACACACACAAGTGTCACACTGTAACACGGAAATGTGATTAACACCAAAATGCTCCAGCACCAGTTTTTAAATCATTTTTATGGCATCAGAATAGAAAAGCCTGTCAGCGTGCCATTTGTCAGTGCGTTATTTCACTTTCTTTAACGTCTGTTTATATAGGACAAATAAACGGGACATGGTCATAATTGTCCAAATGATTTGCCACTTTTAAAGGGTTTTTAAACAGACAGCGGCTCTGTGCTCTTCACGCTGCGTCAAAATGCTACACATTCATCATGTGATCTGTTGTGAAGCACATTGCAACTAATTGTTGTTTATAATTGGGCATGTGTGCGTGCTCAGTCAGGTTGATTTATTGTTATATTGAAATGTAGGCCTTATCTGCATACTAACAAACACACAACACATCGCTCATCTTCCCTTCATCCTTTGTGTTCTAATATTCCACATAGACGTGACACTCCGGAGGAAAAATACTTCATATGCTTTATAACAGTATTTTGATGAAGCGTAGTTTTGTTCAATATAACCAGTTCTGTATTCGTTTTACAGTTATAATGTCTCATAATCCTCTGCAGCTCTCAAAGCCTTTGTACAATGTCAGTTGTTTTAGATTTAAATTAGTTCTGTGTTTATTTTCAACTTTATTTTTAATGTTTAGTGTATTCACATATTCTACACACCAAGAGAGAGAGCGCTAGAGGTCACTAACCTATTCCTGGCCGTCACTGTAATTGTTACGGTTTTTCACTTTCATAGCCATTCCCTGTTGGCCCATTGTATTGATCCCATCCCATTATTATCAGGCTTATCCCAAATCCACTTCACCAAACACCCTAATTCATGTACCATAACACAAATCAGCAACCTTGTGATATCGAGGCTCTTGACAGAGAAAAGGAGGGTGTTAAATTCAGTCAAGCACCCAAAAGCCTCTGCGTAATTAGGGTATCTTTCTTTCATGGTGAAGCTTACTGTGGTGCTATTCACTCTAATTGCATCCTTCTCATCGGGGAGGTATTGTTTCAAAAGAACCACCTATTGATTCTGCACAAACAAGATTAAGCATGATTAGAAAATAACAAATAATGCACTTGTAAAGGCTTTAGTGTCTGCCCGGGGTTAATAACAGGTTTCTTTAGCATTCAGGTCCCTCTTTTGGGGAAGAGGATGTCATTTAGTGCACACAAATTAGAATCATATTGTATAAGGCTTTGTTATGAACAGCAGGCATCGATGCTAAATAAGAGAAACTTACCGGGTTGCACGTATTGAAAAATCGTTCAGATTACAGGCTAAAGACTGATCAAAGTAGGCTCGTAGTTATTAAATACATGATCTTTGTTCATTGGAATTTGCCCTGTAGTTGTTTTAGCTCCTAACATGACTTTTTAATACTCGTTTTAGCGTGAACGTGTGTGTGGACATTCCTTATTTTCTGCGTTCTTTTTTATTCTCAGGAGCCTTTCACGACATTCTTCCTGAATTTCCAAGGTGGGAAATTTGACCACGCAGATCGCACTTTCTCCTCAGTGTCCAGAGCCTGGAGAAACTGCCAGAGGGACACGTCTGATGTGAAGGTACGTCAACATATGTGCATGACACTCAGAAATGCTTTCTGAGTCATTCTAACATAGAAATGCTACTTATTTTTAATTTATTGTTATGCATCCATATTTATACACATGCACAAAGCTGTACTTGTGCTTATTTCTTCTCGATCAGGCATCAGTCTGTCCCTGGCCTGGATTTGGTTTTCGCCTTCCACTGATATTTAGTTTTTCACAAATGTGGAGGCTATTACATGATTAGACGTTTCTGTAGTGAGTTGACTTCCTCTTGGTAACCGGAGCTCGCTGGGACTTGGTGTGAGGGCAGTCGTCATGGAGACACCACAGCCCGGCTGCCCCCATCACCTCCCCATAAAAACTGGCCCTAGCACATGTACGGTCACAACCAATCCTTGTCATGCTACCATGAAAGTGTCAAGGGTCCTTGATCAAAGCTTTAAACTAATCTTGATTTCGAACTTTCCCCCCTTTCCTCCCTTACACTCTCTCTTGCGAAACCTTTCACAACTCTCTAACCCTCAGTTGAACCTTTTGTCGTTCGGCCCCAAACCAAAGTCAGACAGCAATCTCAAATGCTCACCATAGCCCCTCAGAGACCCTTCAGAGTGTTCGGCATTGACTTTAACAAATGTCCAGACCTCTTGAAATATCCATTACAACAGACAGCCATTTTGTTAGCATGCTCGTTGCATGCTTTCATTTTTCAGGGGCTCATTTGGTAATAAGACATGTGGCTCACACTTACATGGTCACACTTGATACCGAAAGCCCAGTTTGGTTTCTGCGTACGCTTGTCACTGTGGATCAGCGTAACAGGATTGGCGTGCATCAAAACCGAATGGAGGACTTGACTAAAAACCTGGAAATCACCTTCAGTTTATTTGACTTTGAAGCTGTGGAACATTTCAAACATGCTCAACCTTGCCAAAAAGGTCTGATAGGTGCAAATGAGAAGCAAAGAAGTGCCTTCAAATGTAATAATGTATCAATTTGCCATGCTGTTATCCCTTTTTCTTAAAAAAACAAAAAGCACAGCAGTCCCCCCACGTTTAGAAACACTCCCCCATTCTACCGAGGGGTGAAAAGCCTTTAGCAGTTTTTGTGTCCAGGCAAAAGAGAGCTATAATGGCCTAAAGCAACCCTGATCCTGTCTGTCTCTAGTCAGGCAAACTCTGGCCTGACCTTTAACCTCTATCACCTGACCCCCGTGCAAAAGGCTGAAAGCAGTGTGGATACTGAAAGTTTCCCCTTAGGGGAATCAGAGAGGACCTAAGACGGGTCCCAGGGGCACCCCTCTCTATTGACCCGCAGCAGGACAGGACTTTGGATCACAGGTTTTGCCCTCTGACCAGTTCTGCTCAAGGGCCATTGCACATAATAGCTTCTCCCGAACTGCGGCCCTCCCGAACTGCGCCCCCCCCCCCCAACCATTGGTTAAGTGGCTCTGGGTCTTTGTGCCGCCAATGAAGATGCCAAATTTACGCCAGGCTCCATACATGAACCTCAGGGCGCCTGGTGCCATTGTAAAGTCGTGACCTTTTTGTTTTAAAGACTTCGGTTTTAAAGAGAGGACCAGAAAGAAGTGAGGCAGAAGGCTGGTTTTGAACCTTCCATCATTTGTTTGCTCACCTAATTGGCCACTCGCAATGCACACAATACACATATAGATCTTAAATTTGAGTGCCGTGTTACATTAAATATGTACAGTTTAATTTTTATATGGATGTTTAAATTTAGACATAAATGTTCTACACAGAAGCATTAACCATGTGGTTTTTACTTAGCTTTGGAATGGACCTATCACAGAAAACTGTTGTGAGACAGAACTTGATTGGTTTATGACTACAAAGTGAGTGATAGATTGTCATTTAGATGGTTCTCCCAAAGGACTCATGTTTCTGGAGAGCAAGAGCATGCTTTTCCTCCTAGGACAAACTTATCACTTCCACTGAGGGTGTGTGTAGGTAATTGTGTGTGAATGAATAGGTGCAAAATATAATAAGATGCAGAGAGACAGATGAAAGTATGGATGGACTGAAACAGAAATTCAGGCCAATTCCAAGTACAAGTTAACTCTTTTAATTTGATGGCTGATATTTGTACGTTTAGACCCAAAGTTTTATTCCTCTTAATTGAAACAAATTTAACTCTTTGTTTCTTTGTTGTTCAAAATCCAGTTTGTCTTAAAAAATCATGCTATAATTAATAGTGTAAGTGCATGAGCTTGACCAGAGCAGATTTCAGAAAGCAGGTAACCCTTTTATAGAAATACTTTAATAGCATACCCTTTTATAGGAATACAGGCATTTCGAGTGTACAAGTTAGATTGCATTACAGGAATGGGAAAAAAATGCTTTACCATTAAACCAAAATGTCATATTTAATTAATTTGCTCATCTGTGGATTTATCCACTGACCTGCAAAATCCTGAGATTGACAGGGTCCGATATTGGAATAAAGTTATCGAATTAAATGTCACATTTGAGCACTTGAATTGATCAGCAAGAATGATTGTTCCCTCCAAACACTGTGTAATGAGATTTAAAAATCCCATTATTACAACTTTTAAAACAAAGTGATGCCCATGCATTTTATAAAGGAAGAAAGAGATTTAGTCCTCTCTTCTGTGCTTTGACTGCAGCCTCTGCACTGCTGTTTGGATGTTCGTTATCAGGATGACATGCAGTTGCTCTTTCTTTGCATATTAAACTGGAGTAGCTCCAACTGCATCCCTCACTCAGAGTGGCAGCGTGGCACAGATTAAAGGCTAAAGATTCAAAGAAGGAATAACTGATTCCTCAAGTCCTGATTCCCATTTAATGAGCTGTTATATTGTATAGGTATCTAGTATGTTTAGAAATGCATCTGCTTTGCACAATAGTCAGCTTTGTTTTCTTGTTTACTTTCCTGTTTGGAAAGAATAATTGAATGTCATTGTTGAATAATTATTTTTGATTGTCAAATATATCTAATTTAGGGATGTCAAAATCACTGTGTTAATGGATGCAATTTATTCATTAATTATCATTTTTTAAATGGCATTTGCACATTTATTACATTTTACAAATCATTCTGCTAATTTTATTCACATATTTTTGACATTTGGCAAATGTGATGCCGGCTTTTGAGTCTAAGTCTGCCACAGAGTGATTTTTCATTTATTTGTGATATCTGTTGCGTAGTAGGTTTGCATTTTTCTATACACATATTATACATTGATACATTTTATTTAGTTTTCTTTCTTTAAAAAGGAACGCACTTGTTAACACATCAGATACCAAAAAAAAACCTGTGAGATTAATTAAGATTGAATATTTAAATTGATTGCCAGCCCTAATATAATTATTTCATCAGTAATAATAATAATGTGAAATTTGTCGTTAAAAAGCCTTTTTTCCTTTCTCTCTCACAGGAGCTGATCCCTGAGTTCTATTACCTCCCTGAGATGTTTGTCAACTCCAATAATTACAACCTGGGAGTGATGGATGATGGGACGGTGGTGTCAGATGTGGAGCTGCCGCTCTGGGCCAAGAGTCCTGAGGAGTTCGTTCGCATCAACCGACTCGTATGTTCACTCTCTGAGTCTCCATCTCTTTTCTTTCCCTCTCTCTCTCCATCTTTCTTTATCTCCCTTATTAAATTGCTGTTAAAGTGCTGATTGCGAGTGGCTCTGGCTAGCGTGTCTGGCTCTTTGTATCTATTTGTGTGATTGTGTGTGTGTATGCTAAAGCTGTGACCTGTTTTATGCTGATAATTACAACTCTGATATCAGTCTGACTCTCCCATTAATCATCTCTTTCTGTGTCACACACACGCACACACACACACACACACACACACACACACACAAACCCCCTCATCACTCTTCTGACATTCACACAGACGTTCACACACTTTCACTAAGTCTGTGTGTAGAGTTGCTGTTTGATCAGATAAAGTGCTGGTTGCTCTTTGATGTGTGTACATGCTATAGGAAAGTAGTAGTCACAGACGTATTGATTGGCCTGTTGTGAACAGCACCAGTCCTGCATTAATTGGTGTCACTGCCTTACATCACAGACTCTGCGTGCCATTAAATTGCATGACTGTGTAATGTGTTCTGACACAGTCTAAACTAACTGCATGGTGTTCTGAATCTGGTACTAAATGTAAAACAGAGAGTGAAAAAACAGTCAAAGGATTTGTCATTGGCCCTTTAATTCTTTCAGGAATCTGACACACAGAAGTTCTGTAGTGAGAAAGGCAGAAGGCAATTCAGTATAGTGTCTTTTATACTGATAAAGACTGATAAAGACTGTCCAAGGATCAACTTTGATCTTTGAGTATTTCTCAGTCTAGTTTCAACCAGTCATAGCCATTCCTCGGTTAGAGGAACGCTGACAGAAGTTTAAGCCATGCACACAGAGAAAAAAACCGAAGGCCAACACCTGTGGAAATAGAACATATAGAAAATAGAGAATATACAATATGGAAAATAATGAAAAATGCAGAAATTTCCATTATAATGGGCAACCTGTAGCCAGTAAAAAGTGTACATTAAATGAGACAAGAGATCCGTTGTTGTCATAAAAGTCAATGCTCTCAAATTTTTAGGATATTTTAAGCTGATATTGTCTTGATATTGTATTGCTTTGTCATCACGATAATAGCATGTCAGTTTTTGGAGTGACAACTGTGGGAGTGACTGTGAACAAGACCACTGACCCACTTTATTATTATTATTTTGGTGAAATAAATATTAGCAGGGATATTACTGACAGTATTTTTGTTTTTTTAAATTGAATATTTTAGTGTGTTTTGTTTATGCTAAAGACACAGGCCCTCTCTAGGACCACAATGTGTGGGTTACCCATGGACCGCAAGGGCTGATGGGAGCTGTTATGGTGAAGAAAAAATGCAAATGAGTAAAGACATGCATCTGTTTCCTCAAGCGAGCTGTCAGTATCCAAAAGAGAGGGACATCAATGCATTAGCAACTTATTGTTCAGTTTGGTTCTTTGCTTATCTTCTGGATTTGTGTGTGCAGTAATGCATACAATGAACTTTCTATTCAGCAACGCTTCAATAAAAATAAAAAAATCACGGTTTCCACAAAAGAATATTAGGCAACACGACTGTTTTCAACATTGATAATAATCAGAAATGTTTCTTGAGCACCAAATCAGTATATTAGAATGATTTCTGAAGGACCATGTGACACTGAAGACTGACTGGAGAAAATTCAACTTTGCCATCAATTGAATA
>NW_015643640.1:483353-487246 GCF_001515625.1 Sinocyclocheilus rhinocerous | reverse complement strand
GCATCTGTTTCCTCAAGCTGGCTGTCAGTATCCAAAAGAGAGGGACATCAATGCATTAGCAACTTATTGTTCAGTTTGGTTCTTTGCTTATCTTCTGGATTTGTGTGTGCAGTAATGCATACAATGAACTTTCTATTCATCAACGCTTCAATAAAAATAAAAAATCACAGTTTCCACAAAAAAATATTAGGCAACATGACAATGTTTTCAACATTGATAATAATCATAAATGTTTCTTGAGCGCCAAATCAGTATATTAGAATGATTTCTGAAGGACCATGTGACACTGAAGACTGACTGGAGAAAATTCAACTTTGCCATCAATTGAATACAATACATTTTACAATATGTTAAAATTAGGGCTGTCAAAATGAACACCTTAATTGTGCAATACATTTTTTTTAGTTTAACACATTAAAAATATTTTAACGCATTTAACACCGGGTTACAGTAGACTAAAAGAACACGCTATCAAGCACAGTAAGGTGCAAAAGAGAAGTTCATTAGGTACTGGTGTGTGAAGCAGCTGTCTGTGAACACAGGCGTCATAGAAAGCCACTTCAGACGCCTAGGTAACTAAGTCCTTACTTTCCTGTTACACTGGAAATATAAAACTGTCTCAGATCATTGCAAAGACTCACCTTTACCAGCTCCCAATTATTCTTAATGGAATACCACAAAACCACCGAATGCAATAACACAAAATGTATCATTTTAAAGCTTAGAAACTCGGCTTTTTAATGAATGGAATTAATTCAACTCTCATCGAGTGCTGAGTAGTCCCTCTAAAATAGAGTGTTCAAAACAACTGCCTTGATCAACAAAAAAATTTTGCCATTTGAACGCTTAGAGTCTGACCTTTACAATGCATGTAGCCAATTTGATTAACTCCAAAGTAGTGCCGAGTTATTTGCTGATAAATGAAAAAAAAAATAATTCATAATTTATGAAATATGTTTTTGTGCCATGTACCCTTAATATGTCAAAAACATCATACAGCTCAGATAGTCATGTGTCATATGTCATTTGAAAGATCTCACAGAGTAGAATAAAACAAGCATAACGACTAAACTTGAACGAGGCATTACTTCTGTGTATGTCACTCAGAAAACAACTATTTCAAAACTGTCAATGGCTAAGGAAAAGGCTACCTTGGTTCCAAATGCTGTAACTTTTGATTACTTCATGTTATCACTATAAAATTTTATTCACATACAGCTAACACATTTTTCACCCCCCAAAATTTGTTTCCCCTACCTTATTTTTTCCTGAGATATTGGATGTCAAATAAGACAGATATGTAAAATTTCCCTTGAGCACACACATTTTTCTTACACTTTTATCAGCTATTTCTCTGCAGGAGAATGTCCAAATGTAAAGACTTTTTTTCTTTTCCTAAAAATACAGAAAGTTTTCTATCAAACGATACCTACCTTTTGACTATCCTTGCTAGAGTTTAGAAGTTATGAGTCATTATTTTTGTGCATGTCACTCAGAAAAAACAACACCCTTCAGAGGAGCAAAAATGCCTTCAGGGCTTAAAGGGTTAAAAAAAAAAATTCATTTGTCGTGTGAGCCATTCCTTTAAAATTGTCATATTTAACACTTTTAGAATGAGTAGACTGAGTACTTTTAGCCACATTTTATAATAATAGTTAAGCCAATTAATCATTGTTGGCCATGTTATAATATTATTAAAGTGATCAAAGTATTTTTATTAGCAGTGTTTGGGGTAATGCATTACAAGCAACGCGAGTTACGTAAACAGATTACTTTTTTCAAGTAGCTAGTAAAGTAATGCATTATCAGATATGTTACTGCTTGTGATACTTGTAAATTCAGCCTGAGCTTTTGTTTCAGTGTGCAGTAGTAAAAAATGATTGAACAGCGTGAGTCATAAAGTTCGGCTGTGTTCAGCTGGTGTCTGTAAACGCAAGGATAGCCACAGGTTTCGTCCTCTTTTCCAGTAATTAGACTTTTCAGTTTATCTTTTCATAATTCTAACAATGCTCTGATCTCTTAAATGTGCCCTGTCTCTGTCAGCAGATATTTTACACTCATCCCAGAAACCCCTCATTAATAGGAGCTCTATCGTGTGTGTGTGTGTGTGTGTGTAAAGTGGGCATGAGCACCGCTGATGACTTATAGCTGACATTAGGGGATGTCAGCTGTTCTACTCTGCTTCAATGGGCTACATTTGTAATGAGGGCACAGCCTCAGTCAGAGACAGACACGTGCTGCAGAGAGCTAATGGCCTGCTACACTCTTGAGCTCATCTGTCACTAATGGCCAGAAAACAGCATGATGCACACACATGGTCATTTATGTTCTATAGATGATTAACATCTAATTAAATTGCAATCTGCACCAGTCATGCTAAATGCGTGCTTGCAGAAATCACGGCACTCACCTTGGGTTCACATCTTTTGTGTATCCTCAAAAGAGCAAAATAATCTCTTCAAACATAATGCTAAAGAACCTAAATAATAACTTATCAAGTGTCTTAAAATGTTTCAAACAACAATGACCTGCATTGTATTTGGGAAAAGAAACAAATACATTTTGTATTGCATTTACTGTCCTCAGCAGGCTGTTGCCAAATTATGAGATGAGAACAGACCAGATATAAATGTAATTCATTCATTTCAAAAGGTTGTTTTACAAGGCTTTTTAATGACTTTTTACAGCTTTTTAGAGGCGCCATGAATGCAATCCAATAATATACATTAAATAAATAAACTTAACAAACAAACCAAAAAATGTAGTGACATATTTCATTCGTTATTGAATTCTCTCATTTATTCACTGAACTGGCTTATTTGTAGTCCTTGGTTCATGCATTCGTCATGTTGTGTGCATTTGATTCACAGAATCATTAAGACTTTTTTTTTTTTTGTGAATCAGACTGCACTGGTCACGTTATATGCTTTTGATTCACTAAAAAGAATGGGCTCATAAAAAGCATGTATTTATTTGAGAATTGGATTACACAGGTGGTGTTTTATGCTTTTGCTTCTCCAAAAAGCATTAATGGGAATCATTTGTTTGGGAATCAGACTACACTGGTTGTGTTGTATGCCTTTGATTCACTCAAAAGAATCAACTCATAAGAGTCATTTGTTTAGGTATATTCAGAATATTAATAAAAACTATAATGGTATAAAAATACTATAATATACTAAATATAAATACTAATAAAAAAAATACTAAAAAGCAATGGTCCACTTATAAGGACCAAGGGCTCTTGTCCAAGATCACTCCCATATGACAGACTTTGATTTTATGATTCCAATAAAGCATAAATGTTTGTTTACTGTTAAGTCGCTTTGAATCAAAGTGTTATCTAAATGATACTTTCTTACTAATCAGTTTCACATAAATGACATGAAGAGATATTTTGTAGAATCTGCCCTCCTCTTCACACTATGTGTGTTTCTTTTCCCATTTCAGCTTCTGATAGTGAAATGGAGTGCGTGCGTCTGCACCGTATCCGCTTGTGTTGTCATGAGCGGTTTTATGACGATTCCTGATGTAATGTAGGGAGTGGAGCGGAGCCTGTGAAATACTGTGATCCACTGCAGCTGACACGCTTGTTTGTTGTGGGATGGGAAGAAATGCGTCTTAGCCTTGAAGCCATGCGTCTTTCTCCTTCACAGTTGACTCAAGCATCCCCTGTGAATAAATGGAGAAATTAATTTTCAGCATGGGTGCAACTCATTGGCCTCTCTCTCACACACACACACACACACACACACACGATCGCTCTCACCCCGTCTGCATTTCAAACCAACCTCGACAAGGACAACAAGTTTAGGACATCCATCATGGAAATCACTGACCCCAGATATCAACATTCACACCAACAGCAGAGCATCTTAATTTACTGCTGCTTC